>NW_020955033.1:31567655-31773427 GCF_900497805.2 Vombatus ursinus
AGATAGATAGATAGATAGATAGATAGATAGATAGATAGATAGATAGAAAGATAGCACAGAGTGCATTGAAGATGAAGCGGCGATATCTGGAGAATAAAATTAAGGGGTGAGAGAGGATTATGGTGGGAGAAGGAGAAAAGGAGAGGTAGAATGGGGTAAATTATCACACATAAAACAGACAAGAAAAGGCTTTTATAGTGGAGGGGAAATGGGGGAAGGTGAGAGAAATGAGTAAATCTTATTCTCATTGGATTAGGCTTAAGGAGGGAATAACATACACACTCAATTGGGTATGGAAATCTATCTTACCCTACAGGAAAATAGGGAAGAAAGGGGACAAGAGAGCAGGGGATGATAGAGGGGAAGATAGCTTGGGGGAGGGGGTAATCAGAAGCAAACACTTCTGAGGAGTGACAGGGTCAAAAGACAGAATAGAATAAATGGGGGGGCGGAATAGGATGAAGAGAAAAATACTTAGTTTTTCACAACATGACTACTATGGAAGTGTTTTGCATGGCTACACATGTATAACCTGTATTGAGCTGCTTTCCTTTTCAATGAGGGTGGGTGGGGTGGGAGGAAGGGAGAAAATTTGAAACCCAAAGTTTTAAAAACACATGCTAAAAAAATTTGTTTTCATATACAACTCTTACATAAGAAATACAGATAATGGCATATAGAAATCTATCCTGCCCTACAGGAAAATAGAAGGGGAAGGGGATAAGAGAAGGGGGGGTGGAGAGATAGATGGGAGGGAAGATTAGGGGAAGGGATATACAGAATTCACGTCATCTTGGGGTTGAGGGAAGGATGAGATGGGGAGAAAATTTGGAACTCAGAATCTTGTGGAAGTGAATGCTGAAAACTAAAAATAAATAAAAAGAAAAAAAAAGAACACAGGTAGGTTCAGATTAGTGTGAATGATGAATCCCCTTGGGCAGCTAGGTGGCACAGTGGATAGAGCTCTGGCCTTGGAGTCAGGATGACCTGAGTTCAAATCCAGCCTCAGACACTTGGTACTTACTAGCTGTGTGACCCTGGGCAAGCCACTTAACCCCAAATGCCTCACCAAAAAGCAAAAAATAAATAAATAAAATAAAAATCCACTCCTCAAGTGGATGCATGTATTCAAATTCACGCCCTCTGAAGTTATAATTACCTAAAATATAGCAATTGGCTCCAACCCAATAGAAAGATACAGTTACAGATTTGAATGACGGGATCACTTCAGACAATTCATGGTTTACACTAACTAGGACCTGTGGCACAATCATCAAGGTTCAAGGGTGTGAGGAAGGGTATAAGATCATGCTTTTCTACAGCATTCCTTCCAGTATTGTGTCTTCTTTTCGTGGGTCCCATATAGCAGATCTTTTGATATTTAAGTTATTAAATAATAAAAAATTCTCAGTATGTTTTTGATCTGTTGTTTTAATGGGGCAATGGGGTTAAGTGACTTGCCCAGGGCCACATAGCTAGTGAGTGTTATGTGTCTGAGGTCAGATTTGAATTCAGAGTCCTCCTGACTCCAAGTCTGGAGCTCTATCCACTGGGCCACCTAGTTGCCCCAAAATTCTCATTATGAATAAGGCTCCTCACTTTGGTCTACACTTCATGAACGTGGGAGACAGTAACTAGCCAAGATGTAGGTGGCTGAGATTATGCTTTGTCTTTCTTTCCTCAGTAAAACAGAGCGTCTTGCAAATAAAAGGTACCTAGTATTTGTCAGACTGCATAGAACTGAATTAATATCCAAATTTGCAGTCAGTAGAATGTTGTGTTTAGTGGTGATCATGAATTTGTTGTGCTCCAACTTGCCAGTGTATAATGCAAACCTCAATCCTGCCCTTTTCAATCAGTTACATGCATTTACAAAGTGACTAACTAGACTGAAGGATATTGTCCTGTGCCTGAAGCCAAGTTCTCACAGTGGGGTTCGTTATGGTCTAATTAGCCCACAATATTTGGTTTATTTTAAGGTGTTTATTAAAAAACATAACTTTAATAATTCTCCTGTGACTTCATCTAAGTCTTATTTGAGATGTTCTCTTGAAAACTATTGCAGGAGTTGTTGTTCTTGTTGTTGTTCTTGTTTGTCTTCCCCATAATATTCATCAACAGATGACTTGTGCCTAGGCAGAGGACAGTCAGGGCTGGTTTCACCCTGTCCACAATCTGCTGGCATATAGTTAGAGAGGAAGTATTTTTCAGAAACCAATATGATTAAAATTCTATAAATTCTTTATATGCAATCTCATTCATATGAGGCTTACTAATGGAAGCAATCTATTTTAACTTTCTTATGTACTTATCTGGTACTAAAGAAAAAAAAACAAGTAAATGGGGAAAAAAATGTGTTGCCCAAATTATGAGAAGTAACTGGACGGGCATTTGATTAAATGAGTTCTTTAATAGGTGTAGCTTGGACAAGCACTACAGATGGATAATCAGCTGAGCTCGGAATTGAATAGGAGGAAGAAATCAGGCTCGAATGCATTTGGAAAAGCGCACAGTGATTTTGATGATCCCAAACTGCTCATTGCTGAAAAAGCCCATCACTCCAACACTAATATTATCCCAGTGATGCTATCTGGCTGCAAAACATGGAAAAACACAATCTCAGAAGAATGAAAATTACCAATAACTCAGAGAACAAATGGACTGACATAAACTCCTTAAGGACAAGGGCAATTTTGTTTTATCTTTGAATCTCTGGGGCTTAGCACCCAGTACCTTGATACTGCTTGCATTTAATAAACGTTTTTGGATGTGAACTTATTTGAAGGGTGAATGGTGAGTATAAAGCTGGCTGTAGCACGTTACCAGTGGCAACTTGCATTTTAAAGAATGCTCATGGTGAAAAAAGAAGGTATACCAGTCACGTAGCAAGAATTAGAATTAACGGGGCAGCTAGGTGACACAGTGGCTACAGTTCTGGCCCTGGATTCAGGAGGACCTGAGTTCAAATCCAGCATCAGACACTTGACATTTACTAACTGTGTGACCCTGGGAAAGTCACTTAACCCCACCGCCTAGCCAAAAGAAAAGGGCAGCTACATGGCACAGTGGATAGAGCACTCACCCTGGAGTCAAAAGGTCCTGGGTTCAAATCCAGCCTCAGACACATAACACTCACTAGCTTGTGACACTGCACAAGTCACTTAACCACAATTGCCCTCACCAAAAAAAAAAAAAATAAGTTAATGTTTGGGACAGCTAGGTGGCGCAGTGGGTAGAGCACCAGCCCTGGATTCAGGAGGACCTGAGTTCAAATCTGACCTCAGACACATAACACTTACTAGCTGTGTGACCCTGGGCAAGTCACTTAGCCCCATTGCCTAGTCAAAAAAAACCAAAAACCAATAACAACAACAACAACAACAACAACAACAACAACAACAACAAAAGAATTAGAATTAACAAAATGACAAATAATAAATTGGTACTGCCAAAATGCTAGAACAATGGGAAGGACTATAATCAATTGGGTAAATTATCTATGAAAAAATTTTATAGAAACAAGGGACAAAATCTCCCAAGATGAGAAAGTATGGAAAAGTTTTGTTCCATATCATGAGAGTGAATTCTGCACTCTAATGAAATCATAGAAATTTTAAGAATATCACATTATCCCAACAACTATAGAATCATAAAATTTATAGCTATAAGCTGATCCAAGAACCTTAGAACTGAACAAGACTTTAGGAATAATTTAGTCCAACTCTTTCTCCAATATTCTGCAAATAAGGTATGTCTTTGAGTTACAGAAAAATATGGTTTCTAAAGAATTAAAGTTGTGGGTCTTCAAAAGAATATTCATGTTGAGTACGAATAATCAGCAACATGTTAGGAGAATTACATAAGAAAAGCAGCCTAAAGAGTATTATCAACAAACTATAAGCGATCATGTAGGAATATCAAGGAATAAGCAATGATTAATCTATGTACTCCACTTGTATCCATACAGTGCAAAAAGATCTAAAGAAAGGTACTTACCCATTGGGTCACCCTTTCTGGAGAACTGATGGATGGGAGCACAAAGAAAATAGTCACACAAGATTATAAGTTATGGATTGACTGTTATATAAACTGTTGGAAGGAGTACCCTTCTTGATCTAATGATTTATTACTTCCATGATTTGTTCTTTGAACCATTCTTTATTTAGACAATTGTTATTTAGTCTTTAGCCGTGTATCTTTTGCTTATATTTCCTTTATTTATGATAATGTTATCCCATTATGATCTATAAATAATGTGTTTAATATTTCTCCCTTTCTCATTTATTTATGTATTCTTTGTACTCTGCCCTCTTTTATAAAAACATCATTAATTCTGAGATTTATAATCTTTAAAATTGAAATTTGATAATCTCTTTAATAAATCCACTCACTCAAACATCTTTCTGGAATTCCCTTTGCAGCCTTATTCTGTATGATTCGCGCTCATACAACCTTTATGTCAGTCAAAGAACCTTTAGTTTCCCCTGAGTTCAATTTTCTCTCTTTCCTTTATGTATTGGCACAAACCTACTGCCATACCTAAAATGCCCTCTCTATCTCCATCTTTCAGAATCCTTATCTTCCCATAAGACTCAGCCCATGTGCCATATTTTCTGAACATGTTAGTGTTCTCTAGCTTTTCCAAATCACCTCATTCTTTCTTATTTTTGAATATGCAATGCCTTTTATTAGGAAGATAAACTCCTCAAGGGCAGAATTGGTTTCAGTTTTGGTTTGTATCCTTTGTGTGTTTGTAACCCTCAGAGTGCCGTGCAAAAATTCTGTTTAATATTTTTTAATTGAATCCGAAGTCAGATGGATAGACGTGATCACTGAAGCCATAGAAGTGGTGATGAAGGGTACGTTATTGTGTGCTTTGTAGTCCCAGAATGGAATGGTTTGGTGCAATTATAGTTTAAGCCATTTGTTTGATTAGAACATTTCTGCCATTGCTAAAAACAAAAACAAAAAACCAAAAAACAAAAAACCAACTGGGTTTATTTTTCTTTAGGCTCTGTTCTGAATAAGTTTGGTATGTTGCATGTTCCTTTGTGTCTATTACATTTGTCTAACTTTAATAGATATTTTATTCCTAATGTCCAGAAAGGGGAGAAATAAAAATTTCCTGGAAACACAAGACAAATGTATTAAATAAAGTGAAGATGAAAATACCTGCTGACTCCCTCAAGGAAGATTTTAAGTATATTATTCCTTTAGGTTTTGGTTCTACTAAATTTATGTACTGAATTTCAAGCAAACTAATCCTTAAAGATTACTCTTTATTTCTTTATACTGAGTAAAATTCACCTCCAAGTTAAGAGAAAAAGTTACCAATAGGATGATTATTTTTATAGTCAGTAATCAATTCAGGGAACCAGAAATGTAGCTCTGTGTGTGTGTGTGTGTGTGTGTGTGTGTGTGTAAGAATCTACCTCAGTTTTTCGTTGGGTATTTTAAGAGAACATCAAGAAGGATGACCCAAGTAGAATACTTTGTATCACATTTTAATGGTCCAGTATGTCCATTATTCAGACCCTTTCCTTCTCATCTATCAAACCATTTCCCCTCTCTCTTTGATCAATATAGCTATGTGCTAGGTAGACAGTGCTCAGCAAATGGTGCTGGAATGAATGAATCTCTATTTTGCTAGTGAGAGTCAGAAGTCTGAGGGGGTCACTCTCTCCTTTGCTGGGGGGTGAGTGAAGATGTTTGTTCCCCGCTATAAGCAAAGGCAGAGAGTGTTTGGCTAACTGACAAAGTAAAGAAACTCTTTGTTGCTCTTCCAGGGTCTTTGGTTCTATATTTGTACCATATTAGTCCTTTTCATCAAAAATATCTGGCCACTGACCAACAAATAAAAGCTACAGACTGTGATCTGGTGAGATTTCTGAAGCTCTGCTGGCACAATTTTCATGGACAGCATTGTTCCTTCAACGTACCAGTTCATAACTTTATATGCCTACTAGCTAGATGCCTTGGCTGCAGGACTCCAGTCCCTCAAAGATAGCAATACGATTTTCAAATAATAATTTAGGTTTCTAATAATAATAATAATATACTAATAATAATAAGTAATATATTCACTATGGAAATGTTATATTATAATACTTTAAGGATCCACAATTTCCTGAGTGAGTATATAGCTACAGTTGCAGACCACAACATCTATATGCCTTACTAAATAGTCTTCAAAAGGTGCTGTTGATTTATCACCTCCTCCCATCTCTTGGGTGCTGACCTTCTTTGCATGCTCGGCTAGGCTGGTCCTCAGGGACAGATATACAATCCATCACTGGGCTTATGCTCAAAGCCCTCCCAGTCTAGTAGGACATGATATAGCTTTAATAGCATAAATTTGAGAATAAGCCACAATGAAACATTAGTAGAAGACTTTAATAGAAAAAAGGATTTTTTTTCCCACTCTACCTCTGCCCCAGTCCCCTTCATTAGAACTACTCAAGCATAATAGGTACAGTGGTGCCACTGTTGCCTAGGCTGCATGCCTCACTATGATATGATATGATATCTATATCTCTCCATATCTATCTATATCTATAGCTATCTACACAGACACACACACACACACACACACACACACACACACACACACACACATAACCTAAATTTGAGCAAAGTTCTAGCCAAAAGAAGTAAATTCAGTTTTACTGGCCAGTATTCATCAATGACATACACAGACATAGATATACACAGACACACACATTTGTGTGCATTTTTATGTACAAATCCATATTCATTTGGGAATGACAACATAGGTGGGGCAAGAGCCATCCCTACCCACCAAATAGATACATAGACATCTATAAGTAGGTCTCTATATAATTTGCCACTGTCTAGCCCCCACTTCCATTATTTCCCAGTAAGGAGAACAGCAGTGACACCACTGTGCACATGTGCACACGCACATGTGTGTGCATATGTGTGTGTGTGGTAGGATTCACTGAAAGCTGCTAGATGATTTAAACAGAAAGTTCACCAAAGAACTAGGCAATGATGATCTTGTCACAAGGTCATTGATAGCAGCATCTTTGATGGGCTGATTCCTTTCTTATTTTTTTTTTTTTTGGAGGGGTACTGGTTCCAGAGATCATAAGAATTGCAGTCAGAAGTCATAGCACCCTGCAGAGCTTTGAATATAGCAAGAGCTTAATAAGTTGCTAGTGAATGTTGAATAAAAAAATTGTATGAAAAGACATAAAAAGGATATATTCTGTAGCATTTGGAGGGAATGTTAATATTGTTGAAGTTAATGTTGTTGACTTTCTATTTTATCGCATACAGAACATTTATATGAGAAAGCCTTTGATCATCACACTACAAATCCTTGAGGTATCCACATAGTCATTTGGAATGAAACTAGATAAAGAGTATCAGCATATATTTGGATTTTGTCTCATGAATTTCTGCATACCTTTACTGCTTAACTTTTCTTTCTAAATTGTATCTATTGATTATGTCATCTAACTTGGTTGACATACATGCAGTTTTCCCCCTTTTCCTTACTTTTTTAGATTAAAACTCTTTTGATTTGGCAAGATTTGGCAAGATTCTGCACAAATAAATCATTCCTAGTCATTTAAAGCTAGGAGTTTCCCTGGCTAGGAGTTCATCATTGCTATGTTATTTCTAGATGGCATAGAGGATAAAAGGCTTGAATTCGAGTTAGAAAGACCCAAGTATAAATCCCGCCTCAGACACTTACTACCTGTCTGACCCTGAGCAAATCAGTTCACCTTTATATGCCTCAATTTTATCATCTGTAAAATGGAGATAATAATAGGAACTAACTCACAGGGTTGTTGTGAAGATCAAATCAGATACTATTTGTGAAGTGTTTTGCAAATCTTACAACTCTCTAGCTATGATCACCTTAAGCTGTCTTTCAGAAATCCAAATTCCTCTCTCAGACACCATCATCTTAACCAGCTGTTCACTTCTCAAATCTTCCTTTGAATTCTGAAACCCTTTTCTTCAATCAGCAGTAGTAATGGAACCACCAGCTGGTCCCCTGATACCTTTAGTTATTTTCCAAGCCTCCTGATCATTAGCAATGCTTTTGGTAGCATCCTTTTGCCAATGTAAATTTCCATAACTGAGTAGCAGCCAACATAATGGGGTGTATTTAGCCTTCCATGTGAAATGTCAGTGAGTTGGTAACTTCAATGAAGGTGGTCCATGACCTGTTTCTTGGTACGATTCCCCTGGAAATACTATTTACTTGTTAACTCCAGAATTTGTTCTCCAGGTATTCTCTTGAAATATGCATCAGAGAGTCATATTATTTCAATTTTTCATTCTGCTTTGCTTAGGACCTTGTTGGCTACAATACAGTACAATAGTTATTACCTTTGTTGCTGATGCTGCCTTTTTTTTTTTTTCTGAGCACATAGTGTTGTGAAAGCCTTGTCTTTCCTTATGGATGTCTTCTCTTTTAACTTCCAACAAATCTTCCTTCCTTTTAATAAGTTTCTGGGCCTCAAATCCCATGACATTATGGAAAGGTGAGTCCTTCTCTATTAATCTTCCTGGATTCGGGTGAACAATTTCAGTAGCATTAATCTTACAATTCTATTACCATTAATACATTTTGTTGATTTCAAATGTATGTTGCAACATGGTTAAACATGCATTGGAGAAATCAATGATGATTATAAGCAGGCTGGTGCATGTTATCCTTAATGATTTATATTATATATGAGAAATATAAAAGATATTATCAGGATAATTATCATTATTATTATCATTATTATATGCTCATAAAAGGAGAGGGGCCACTTGTATAGTGAGATTGAGGAAAGTTAGATGCTCTGCTGAAGTGCATATTAATGACAAATGAAGGCCTTAAGTACATTGTCTAGAATTTCTATAGGTATCATGTGGGAGGACTTGGACAAGAATAGTACAGGAGGAAAAGACATGGATAGAATGCAATCTGTAAATATGGAGGGAGTGTTAATATGAAAAAGTAATAATAGCTAGCATTTATGTAGCACAGTAAGGTTTGCAAAACACTTTGCAAACATCGCATTTTATCCTGACAACATTCCTGGGAGGTGATTGCTATTTTACAGATGAGGCAACCAGAGGTGCCCAGGGTCAGCTAGAAAGTATCTGAGGCAAGATTTGAACTCAGGACTTCCTGATTCCAGGTTCAATGCTCTACTCACTGCACCAGCTAGCATTCTTTTGGATTCATTGAAGTATCAAAGTATGTTATAATAATGCCACAAGAGTGGCCCAAAGGAACTACAATATAGTGTCTTTAGCAGCATGGAGAAACTTTGACAGGAAAGGATAGAGGATGTATATTTGTTGCTGAAAATGTATTCCATCAAAATACACATTGAATACATCCCCACCTGCACAGTCAGATGTGAGGAAGAAAGAACAGAGCAAACAAAATATCAGAAGACCTTCTTGATTGGGAATAGCAGAGATTCATTAAAGGAACAAGGAACAAAAGAACCAGAACTGCTGGGAGATTAAAGTTGGTGAGATCAAGGTTACTTCGGTCTTTCTGCAGGTGTTCCCAACAGATCAGAAATGGAAATTAAATGAGAAAAAATATAGAAACTGTTCAATAATCACTCCAAAAACAATCAACCAAATGGTAAAAATAACCTTCTAGAAGCAGAACTCTTCACCAGTTCGAACATAACATTTTATAAAATAAGCCAGAGGCCTGTAGCATTTAAACTGTATCCTGTCTGTGAAAGTTGTGCAAATTCTTGCAGAGAAACCTAGATATTGCTTATTAAGTGCTTTCTTCAGTCTTCTGAAGTATATATTTCATCTTTGTGAATAGGAATATACTAGTATTTATTTTGACAAATGTTGCCTCACCTCCTCTTTTCTTCTCCATTTGTTGCCAGCATGAATTTCATCCTATTAGGATCTCAGAGGGTGGTATTGAATATGTCTTTCCATCAACACACTGAATGACTGCTTGGTGGCCCAGAAGAATTAATACAGCTTCAGTATCCCTAACTTCCAATCAGGGATTAATCTAGGTACAAGAAGACTTTGGTTTATTAAATGACATCTGTAGGGTTTTCATTGCCATAGAAACATTGAAAAAAAAAAATCCTGTCTTTACTGTGACTCATTCAACAATAAATACTCATTAAGTAGCTACTACAGAAAACCAGTGGTTCAGATACTAGGAAGACTCTCTCCCACTTGGGCCTATGGTAGGGGTTCTGAACCTTTTGCTGTGTGTCATGGCACCCTTTTTTGATCAGGTTAGGTGAAGTATATGGACCACTTTCTCAGAATTATGTTTTATTTTTCCAAATTATAATTGAAGGAAATGTTAAATCTCAATAAGAAGTTAGTGAAAATAAAGATGTAGTTTTTCTTATGCAAGTTCACAGACCCTCTGAAATCTGTATACTCCGTGACCCCACATTAAGGGTCTATGGTACCCAGTCCAGCCACAATTTCTACCCATAGTGGCTTTGTAACACCTTATATCAGCCTACAAATAATCTCATCATCTCTTCATTACAAGAATAATAAAAAATATGCATAAAGTGCTTTACAATTTACAAAGCCCTTTATATACATTATGAGCAATCTCACATTTGTCTAGGGGAAATAGTATGTATCTGGAGTCTTATGTATTGAAGGAAACAAACTGCAGATTATTTCTGGAATGATAGAATAAAGAAAAAGCAAGACAGACAAACAATTTTATATGAAAAGCAGAAAATTACAAAAACAATAGCTTCTGAATGGAACCACTGTGATATCAAAAGCAGCTGCTGTTTGCTTCTAATTGCTTTACTTAGTGTTATTCTGAATTGTCATAAAAAGGAGATGGGTGAAATAAAGCAGTGTTTGGGGAACATTTTTGCAGTAAGTTGTTATCTCTTACTGTATGCAGGATGGTGAGATAGCCTCCAAAACATAGCAAATAAGAAGGCCTAGATTTGAACTTGACCTGCATTAATCTAGCTTTTACTTTCAAATTATTTTATAAGGGCATTGGGAAATAGTGGTTTTGTGGGAAGTTTATCCAGAGATCTATAAACTACCAATCAAGATAAGTTTTAGATCTTGAAGAGGTAGCAAGACTAGATCAGAGAAACTTGGTGTCAGGAAGAAGTAGGTTTAAAATTTACCTTAGACAATAGGTCAATTAACCTTTCTGAATCTCAGTTCCCTCATCTGTAGAATTCACATAATAATAGCACCTACTCCACAGGATTCTCTGAGGATCAAAGGAGATGATGGGAGTTTTGTACATGCCTGGATCACCTAACATAAAGGCACCCTGCTTCTAGGAGGGGTCTCCCTCCCATTTTGTGCTTCCCAACTCATGAGTGGGAATGTTGTTCAATTGTTTCAATTGTGTTCGACTCTTCGTGACCCCATTTGGGGTTTTCTTGGCAAAGATATTAGAGGAGTTTGCCATTTCCTCTTCCAGCTCATTTTACAGATGAGAAAACTGAGACAAACAGGGTTAAGTGATTTTCCCAGGGCTATACAGCTACTAGATGTCTGAGGTCAAATTTGAATTCAGGAAACTAAGTCTTCCTGACTCCAGGCCCAGTGCTCTATCCACTATGCTACCTAGATGCCCATGGGTGGGAGTAGCCTCCTTTAACTGGCTATATAGCCAGAACAAGTTGTATCTTTACTACTATCAGCCTGAGACAGTTACACACGTCTTCCTGCTCAGTGTGAAGAGGAGGTGTTAGAAGAGAGGGGTACTTTGTTTCCTCATTCTCTTTTTTACCCTGTGGCTCTAAGAAATGGGTATGGGGTCTTTGTTACATTTCATTTGTCCTTCTCAGTTTCAGGTACAGTCAGTAATCCCATGAGTCCTGAAAATCCAAGCCATGATGATATTGGACCTAAGACTCCAGGGAGGATGTTACAGTCAGCCAGCCCAGTAGGGAAACCTTGAGAAGTCAGCATTCTTGGATTTTGAGCCTAAGGTGGGATTTGGAATTGAAATTGTAACTATGCTATATAGTAACAGAACTAAACCATAAACTTAATTCTGTTCCCCTTGCTAGAGACTGAGGTGGTATGAGGTAGGGGTAATTATGCTCCAACTGTTGATGAGTATGTTTGTATGTCATTATTATACCTTTGAAGTAAATATTTCTTTGTAAATGATAATCTCACTGTTAGTGGTTAAATGAATTTGAGGTACAGAGGACTCACCCCTACAATTAGGGGGATACAATCATAGAGGGCTAGAGCTAAAGGCAGTGTCTAAACACTCCCAAACCTTTTAAGTGTACTGGAGAACCCTAGGGAAGGGGCTAAATATAACAAAATTGGTCTACAGGAAGTGGGGGCCAGGGTGGTCACTGTTACTTATATCAAGTGCTTTGTAAACCTTAATATGCTATACAAAACATGGATTATCATTAAGTAAGCAAAATTTAACATTGCTCTGGTTACCCATCTTTATTGCATTATTCCCTGATCTTCCTGTTTTGTTTCTCCTGTTTGGTGGGGTGTGGGGGTGATGAGGATGAGAGCTAGACGGTAAAAAGGAAAAACCCTGGACTTTCCTGCATGGCCTAATCTCTGGAGCTCCCCTGAGGCTATAATCCCATCAGTTAGCCTTTCTTTGTGGCTACACCCAATCTCCCAATTTTCTGTACCCTTAACGGAGCCTAGACCTCTCTATCTCCCCCAGCCACTTCCCTTAATCCTTTCTAGTCTCCATTCTCCCTTGGCCACCCCTGGAGTTCTATTACCTCATAGACTACTTTGCCACTCCTAGATCTCTCCCATAGTCTTTCTGTATATAAGGTCCATCTCATCTCCATTAAGGTGCTAGGATTCCTAAAATCTAGCCACTGCTCAGATTCTTATAATCTAGCCACTGCTCAGATTTTCACAATCTAGCCAATAGCTCACAGACGCTCAGATTCCTTAAGACTTTGGCTAATATGGCGAATCTTCAATAAACCCTGTTTTTGGCTTTCAGCCAAAACAAAAAACAAGAAGGTTTGGGTCGAATTCTTTCAGGCAGGACCTGCATGTCGTGATTTTGGGATTCTAGCACCCCTAACCTCTACACCTCATCAGAGGAAGTATCCTCAGTAGGAAAAGTTCACATGTGATTTGATTTTGAACATTTAAATCCACTAGAAACAAATAATAATGCATCTGTCTAGCTCATTGTACTCCACCCTTGTCTGGTCTTTCCCCCTTGTTTTTCTATTACCAAGTCTATCAGTGTTCATTTAGTACTTACTATACGCAAATGTCCCCTTCTCTCCTCTGCCACTGCCAGCAGTCTAGTGCAGGGCCTTATCATCTCATGAATAGATTATTGCAATAACCTGCTATCTATATCCATGACTCTACCTGCTCTACTCCAAACCATTCTCCAACAACTAAGTGATTTTCCTAAAACACTTATCTTATCATGTTACCCTTCTACTCAGTACACTCTAGTGACTTCAGGAGCAAATACAAAATGCTCTGTTTGGCATCTCTCATTACCTAGCCCCCTCCTATCTGTCTAGTCCACTTACACCTTACTCCCCAACATATACTCTTCAATCCAGTGACACTGCGCACCATGCTGTTTCACGAACAAGACACTCCATCTCTCGGCTCTGGGCATTTTTTTTGACTAATGTTCTCCTTCCTCTGTTCTGTCTGCTGTCCTCCCTGGTTTCTTTTAAGTCCCAACAAAAATCTGCTTTCTATAGGAAGCCTTCTCTATTCCTTCTTAATTCCAATGTTTTCCCTCGTTTAATTATTTCCTATTTATCTTGTTCATATCTTCCATTTTATGTTTGTTTTCATGTTGTCTCTCCCCTTAGATTGTACCTTGGTCAAAAAGGCACCACAAAAAGGCACTTTGGAGTCAACTACGCTCCATCTCCTAGCTGAACTTTTCTCATAACCTGCTCCTGTTTGTCTTAAACTGACCTCCACGATGCAGGATTTATCATTATAATGTTTCCTAATCTCAACAAAATCTGACTTATTCTCAAGTCTCTGACTTTGTGTCTTTAAGTTTAATTTTGAACCAATCTATGCCTGTGCTAAAAACAAGCTTAAAGATCTTTAGTATTTTGTTATTATTATTTTGAATTTTAGTTCTGTAACTAATATGTTGCTTGTTCTTTTCTTGAATCCAGTGTCCTAAAACCAACTTAAAAAATAAAAAAAGATTCCAAGTCTGTTTATTTACTTAAGAAGGGACATGAGGGGAAATGAGTCTCAGTTTCCTCATCTCTCTAATGAGAGAAAATATATTTGTATTATCTATCCAGGTTCCTTCACTACCATAGTTTTCATTATCAGCTCTTTGAAGATGTTTCCCTGATACCTCATTTGGGCTCCAGTTTTACAACTCCAGCTACTTTCAAAATATTTTTACCTGGATATCCTGCCTGTGCCTCAAATTCAACATGTTTAAAATTAAACTTGTCCTCACTTCTTCAAATCTTGCCCAGTCTCCCAACTTCCTTCTATCTTTTTTATTTGGAACCACTGTCCTCCTTTTCCTTTCCTATACTCTCCCACCCCCACTGCTCCTAATCAATAGTAAAGTACAGTCATGTTCCTGCTTAGAACAGGATTTGAACTCAGAGCTTCCTAATTCCAAGTTGAGTACTCTATTTTCTTTATTGTCTAATATTTGTTAAGGGCCTGCAATGGGCAAAGAATTATGCTAGGGTCACTGAAGATACAAAGGCAAAAAGTAAACAGTTATGCCCTGAAGTAGCTTACATTCTAATTACATTATACTACATTTCAATATATAATAACAATAAAACAATTTTAAAATGATGTACTAATATTAACTGATCATTAATTAATACTATTGCTATTAATATTTTAATGGAGTTCAGAGCAAATAAAATATGAAGAAATGTAAATATCCAGATATAATCTGAGTTTTACTTTTTAGTGTTGTTACTGCTTAATCTCCCCCCGGCTAGTTCTCCTCAACCATTTCTTGAATGAAATTTTACAGACACACACACACACACACACACACACACAAGAATTATGTGATACATACATATACATATATCTATATTTCTATCTACATATATACACAGATATGTATATGTGTGTTTAATTTAAGAAAAGGCATTAACGTATATGCATGGATGTTCTGGGTCTGCTTCTAGCCCTTCAGGGCAGCTCTATGTGAAATGACTTGTGAGCTGCTTTTCCTTTTGTCCTCATCCTTCTCATTTTCATCTGACTGCTAAGTCACCCTCTGTCTCTTTTCTTAAAGAAGAAAAACTGACTCATGGAACAAGGCAAAAGACAGACGTGAGCAATGTTATAATGCACCATGCATCGAGCTGGTCGGTGCTAGTTGTCGTCAACTTCTAATGACAAGAGGCTAATTTTTTAGACAACTGGCTTCTCAATCATCCAAAGCCCCTCCCAGGCAGCTTGAAATTAGCATATGATTGGTTTTTCTGCAATACTTCAAGATGGCTGCCCCACAGATCTCCAACGAACTGTTTTTAAAGGCACCCCCACTTTACCTCACTTGTCAAATTAACTTTTAAAAAGATTTTTAAACAGAACATCAATAGGATTTTAAACTGAGTTACACAATGGTTTCTCTACATTTCTTAACTATAGTGAGATGGTTCTCCTAAGCTATTTCCCCTTCTTTTCTTAGGTTGATGGATAGTTTCTGGGGACAGCTAGGTGGCACAGTGGATAGAGCACCGGCCGTGGAGTCAGGAGGATCTAAGTTCAAATCCAGCCTCAGACACATACCAGCTGTGTGACCCTGGGCAAGTCACTTAACCCCATTGTCTAGCCAAAAAAAAAAAAAAAAGTTACTGAAAGCAGGGTGGGTCATTGATGTATAACGGGAGGTTGTGGAAGATAGCAGCACCTCTGCCACAAGGAAAGATTGCTGCTAAAGGTAGCTGAATGGCATTGGCAATTACATTTCTTCATTATTTCTCATCCCCTGACCGGAGCCTACTAATTGCTGCTGGCAATAGTGAGTTAGACATGTAGTGAGTTAGACAGCTGCACAGGATACACCCTTGCCTGTTGGCGTCTTAGTCACTAGGAATCACTGGAGACTTCTTGGCTACATTCTTGCAATCAGAATCCATAGGTCAAACCTGTGCCAGGTTTGTTTTCAGAATCATCCAGATGCCAGCCCTTCTCTCAGTAACAAACCGGGCTTTTAAGCCAGTACTAGGCGACTAGTTAGAAGTGCTAAAAGATAATGCTTTTGCCTCAGACTCTTTGTCATCAATGAATTGTCATTTTTTTCAGCCATGTTTCTTAAGCAGTTTAATAAATGGATCCAGCATTAGGCAGTGCTAAGAAGATGCTAGTGCTGGGTTCCTTTCAACTCAACAACATGATGGAGTGAACACAATTATCTGCACCTTGATTTGGTTACTCATAAGCCTGTCTCTTCTCCTAGTGCCTAACCCAAAGCTAAAGCATTGTAGATGCTCAAAAGGAGAGGCCAGTCAGTATAAACAGCATTAGACTTAAGGTGTCCTGACTCCACCACCTACTGATCACTCAGTACTTATTAAGTACTCAGTTTTTGTTTGCTTGTTTGTTTTGCAACCTTCAATGATGTGTTGCAGTTTCTATTATTTCTTTGCATAATCAAAAAGTAAAACAGATCATTAAGTTCAGGTTCCTTAATGATGTTTCTATAACTTCTGCTCACCTGATTGGTCTTGGATTACTGTGATAAAACCCTTTTCTGGACACAAGTATGCATGACTCAACCATTTATACAAAGTTTCTTTATTAATATATTATTGGTTGAGTTCATCCGGATGTTGCCCAAGAGTGGCTTTTTGATTCAATTCTTTTATCTTGGTATTTTCTTAGGATCCATTAAGAGGTGAACCAGTTTCATTTATATACCTGCAGCTAGACAGCACAGTGCATAAAGAACTGGGCCTGGTATTAGGAAGACCTGAGGTCAAATTTGAATTCAAACATTTACTAGCTATGTGACCCTAGTCAAGTCTCTTAATCTTTTTGATTCAGTTTCCTCACTTGTAAAATGGGGGTAATAATTGTGCATACCTCCCAGGGTTGTTCTGAAGATTAAATGAGATAACATTTGTAAAGCACTTAGCACAATACCATCACATTGTAGGCACTATGTAAGTTCTATTATTATTGGTATTTTATTCAACAAATTCAGTGGCCATGATTCTTACTGTCACAGCAGTCATCACAAAAACTATTGTGCGTAGGTCCTGAAATGTGTTTAGACTTTCCATCAAATATTGTTAAAGAATTCATTTGCTCATAATATTGGTAAGACAGCAAATTGGGATGGGGGGGCAGTTACATTGTTTTAGTATAGTTAGTCTAGGATTTGTACTATGAGAGAATTATGGAAATTATGGGAAACAAACTGACTTTATCTTGTAAAACTAAGTCCATTTTGAGACCTAAGTTTCATTTTCCTATAAATTTCATCTGCTTGATAGCCGTGGGAATTGAGTGACAGCCAGTTTCACATCCAAAAAAGTCTGCCTATTCACTCTCCCCTCTTCCAACTATCAAAATTCATTCATCCTTCTCCCGACTCAGAAAGTTCCTAATCTTTCCTCTAATTAGAAATCAGATTACCTAATATTATATCCTGATTTGTATCCTGTTGTTTCATTTTAATGCATAAAAATCTGTTTCCCCTTGTCTGCAGGGTCCAAAGCTAAATTGAAGAGGCCTGGTCCTGATTTGTTATGCAATTGGTATGAATTGTTTAATAAATTTATGTGCTTAGAAGCTCAAACCTTTGTTTCTTCAGTCATTTCAAACAATTCACATGCCACAGTTTTTGGTAAAGCCATCCAGGACAAGACAGGACTCAGATCCCTAGGATGGTTTTCAGAAACTTTGCAGAAGACTTTCCTGAAGGTTGGACTCCCCCCTCACTGTTTGTTGGGGAAAGCAAATCTTCCACATTACTTGTTGAAGAAGAATTGGGAAAGCTCCCACATTGCTGGGAAAGGTTAGCCTCAACACAGCTGGAGAAGGTAAGCCCCCCCCCATAGTTTAGAGCAGGTGTTTCCCTGGAAGTTTCTTTAAGTGAATAGGTTTAGGTAAACATCCTCAAAGTAGGAGAAGTCCCCTTAGGGAACTAAGCTAGAGTAAGCCTCCACATTGTTAAGGAAATTCCCTTGGGGAAATTATGGTATCTGGGAGTAGCATCCCAATGGGAAACCCCCTGGACAAACTTTTTTTGGCATGAGACCAGGGGAAGAATGCACTGTTAAATTGACACTCTCTTAGGAAAATTCCCATACTGTAGTGGAAGGGCTAACAAAAAATTTGAGGTCTCGAATTATGCTAAAATACATAAAAATACAAATGGATCCCAAAATTGGCCTGAAGAGGGGACTTTTAATTATAGAAAATTAAAGGCTTTGAGATTAAACTTTCAGTAGGAGACAAGGAAGCTAGTAAGTATAGATTTGTTTTATTTTCGTCTGTGTTTTTGTTTCTTCGCAAAAGGCTCAGAAAAAAATCATTGTCTTATGTTATGCTTACTGTTGTTTGTAATTCTGCTATCTTGAAAGATTTCTAAGGGGAAAATTCAGCTAGCCAGAAAGACTGCTAAAAATCTGCAGCCAAAGGTTTAGTATGCTGGGAAAAATTAATAAAGTTTTATCTGAAGTAGTTCTCCCCACTTTCTGTAATCTGATACCAAACTCTCTGTCCCAGTAAGTAGGACCAACCCCACATTAGGATTGCAGTGGGGGATCAGGTTAAAAAGGAGAAAAGGCTGTGCAAGATATTTCTCTCTGTCATTTCAGCCCAGGCCAGGATGGTGTTACAGATAAAGTCAGTAATCAAAGAAAGGAAAATTTGTTCCTGGTTTGTGGCACTATAAATGAGTTAAAGATTCCAAATTATGGTTTCTGCTAAAAACATCTTAGTAGATTTTGAAGGTTTAGAGATTAAGGAGAATGGAGATTTATCATTAAGGAGTTTGGAGATTAATCATTTCAAGACTGTGGGGGAGAACTCTTGGGACTTTAGGTAATTCTAGGAACTCATCCCCTTCTTTTTGTCCTGATAAGACACTTAGCAAAAGCTTAACTATGCTGAAATATCTTAGTGAGTTTTGGGGTATCTTTCTTTAGAATTTGTCTTAAGGAAAAATAAGAATTAAATTATGTAGAAGTTCCAAGGGTAAAAAGCACTTAAATCACATTTTCCCTGAAAACTAATAGATCTATTGTTTTAGTTTAACAAAGGAAGGCAGCTAGTTTGAAAGTGGTCCCAGAGTGAAGAAAAAAAAAAGATGTCAGTGATTAAAAACTGCCTCTTATTAACGCTTTCTATCATAAAAAGATAAAAGCTTGTTTAATTCAGGGAACAACTTAAAAATGAATAAAGTTTAATTAAGGAATTGAAAGGGTGATTGAATTCAAAGAGGGGTCAATGAAGAGGGACTGCCTACCCAATCCCTACTATTGCCTGGCTCCAGACCCTGTTCTGGATAATGGGGATAGATATTCACAATGACAGGAAAGGATGAAGTGACCATGAACCAACAATGACTTTTGGGAAGCATCAAGTAGAATTTTTAAAGCATTTTATAAGAGAATGAATTGTTTAGATAAATTAGAAGCAAGGTCAACAAAGAAAATCAGAAAGAAACCGTATATTTGTAAGCTCTTAAGAATCCCAAAATTGCAATTAATCAGGGTTATATAAAATTTTGCACAAAATTATAAAGGAGAAAAATTTATGGAATAAAGATTATATATTTGATATTTGACTTATAATTATGATTATAATATTAGATATTTTACATATGATACATAATTAGGAAATGCAGTATACTGCCCTGAAAGATCATTCTGGGAGATTATTTTCCAGTCTTTAGAATCTCATGAGCTCCAAAGCAAGGGAATATGAATACAAGACAGCCACTTGGAGTCACTCCCTATTTTCTATCCTCCTACACTTTTCACCACTTAAAATTGAAAATCCTTAGGGAAAGAGAGGGTGGAGTTAGATTATGAACACAAAAGGAATTGATGTAGCTCTTTGGCTGATTTTTGAAAGAAACTAAAATGAAAATTTTATGGAAAGGTGAAAGTGCTAATGTGAACCTTTGAAAATGAGTTAATTCTTAACTTGGAGTTCTAAATTTTAAAAAGCAGGTTCCTAATAGCCTTGGAAAATTGAGGTTTTTGATTTTGTGATTGAAAAGTCAATTTTTATATGGGGAGATCTGTCTTGTAGCTAAAGTATGAGGTGGTGAAATGTGTTCTTTTAATTGTGGTATCAAAAGGAAAAAATAAAGCTTGAAAAATACAGGGAAACCTCAGTTACAATACAGTTTCAGAAATTTATTAGCTGTGTGAACTTAAGCTCTTCTATCTGTTTATCTCAGTTTCCTGATCTATAAAGGGTAAAATAATAATGATACCCACCTGCTAGGGTTGTTGTGAGGATCAAAATGATATGCTGATTGTGAAGTGCCTACCACAGTGACTAGCACATGATAAGTACAATATAAATATTGACTGTCATTATTATTATTTCTTTAATTAAATGTAATTACTTCATACTTGATAACTCTATACAGAGCTTTAGATGTGATTAGTATAAAATGACAAAAGTGATTAAAAAATGATTTTGATGTAAGATAATTTGGAAATGCATTTGACTGAAATGGGCCCTAACTAGTATCTGACTAGTAATTAGTTTTATTTTATGTTTTAGAAGCATGATATTGTGTCAGAAATACTGTCAGACAAATAACTCTTTTATAATCTGGATACTGTTAGATCATGAATTGAGTTGTAAAAAGAATGTAATAAAAATAGATATTTTAAAACTGTTAAATATTGAATAGAACTTATTTTGTTTTAAAACTAACAATCATGATAATAATAATAACAGACTGTAGAAAAAGTTGCATAGGTCCTCCAAGATGAATTTATCTTTGAGGATCCTTGATGGTTATCTTCAGGCAGGATCATAAGATCTTATCAGCCCTAATGACCCCATGTTGCAAAATCTAAAGTGCTGAAGTTTGAGAACCTAAAACTGAGAGAATAGAATCCCCTCTCCCACTGCTTGTCAAAGGAGGCAGAATTTATAAGTTTACCATAATAGTAAGTTTTGATGTGAAAATTTTGGACTATCATTTATAAAAATTATGAAATATATAGGGAGGTTTAAAGATGTAATTTCAATAAATTAATATGAATCAACTATGAGATATTTACTATGTGTCTAAAACCCTAGAATATGGTTAGTTCTAATTTATAAGTAAAAGATAAATGAAATGTAACTGTTAGGGAAACAAAAAAGTTAATAATATTCAAGGACTAAGCTGTGATTAGCGAAATTTTTCTACTACAGCTAAAAACTCTTGGAACTATAATTAAATATTAATTTGAATTTTGATTACAAAGTGGTTGTCATGAAACCAATAGTAGAAAATGGCATGTGCTACAGTCTGAGAATTACTACAGGTGGATGTCTATCCCTGGCAAAAATTGAGAGAATGACCTTGGTATAGCCTAAGGCAAGATTTTCTTGACTCAGTTTCTCCATTGTGCTATTTCCTTTCTTTCTTTTCTAAAATTTTTTTAACATTTTTATTTAAAGTTATGAGTTCCAAATTCTATCCCTTCCTCCCTCTCTCCCATTCCCTCCCCATTCCCTGAGATGATAAGCAATCAGATATAGGTTATACATGTGCAATTAGGTAAAACATTTCCGTATTAGTCATTTTGTACAAAAAGACTCAAAAAAAAGTAGAAAATGGCATACTTCAGTCTGTATTCAGTAAATATCAGTTCTTTTTCTGGAGGTGGATAGTACACTTCATCATTAGTCCTTTGTAATTGTCTTGGATCATTATTGTATTGCTGAGAATAGCTAAGTCATTCACAGTTCTTCATCAAAAAATATTGTTGTTACTGTGTACAATGTTATCCTGGTTCTGTATACTTCACTATGCATCAGTTCATATAAGTCTTCCCAGGTTTTTCTTAAATCATCCTGCTTGTCATTTCTTATAGCACAGTGATATTCCACTACAATCATATACCACAGTTTATTTAGCCATTCCCCAAATGACTTGTATCCCTTTGATTTATAATTCTTAGCCACCGCAAAAAGAGTTGCTATAAATATTTTTGTACATATAGGTCCTTTTCCATTTTTTTGGATGTCTTTGGGATAAAGACGTAGCAGTGATATAACTTGATCAAAGGGTATGCACAGTTTTAAAGCCTTTTGGACATAGTTCCAAATTTCTCTACAGAATGGTTAGATCAGTTCACAACTCCATCAATGGTGCATTAGTGTCCCAGTTTTCCCACATCCCCTCTAACATCCAACGTTTTCCTTTTTTGTCAGATTAGCCACTCTGATAGGTGTGAAGTGGTACCTTAGAGTTGTTGTAATTTGCATTTCTCTAATCAAAAGTGATTTAGAACATTTTTTCATATGACTATAGATAGCTTCAATTTCTTTGTCTGAAAACTGCCTGTTCATATTCTATGATCATTTATCAATTGGGGAATTACTTCTATTTTTATAAATTTAACTCAGTTCTCTATATATTGAGAAATGAGGCCTTTATCAGGGATACTTGTTGCAAATTTCCCCCCTTCCCACTTTTCTGCTTTCCTTCTCATCTTGGTTTCATTGGTTTTGTTTGTGCAAAAAACTTTAAAATTTTATGTAATCAAAATAATCTATTTTACATTTTGTAATGCTCTGTCTTCTTTGGTGCTAAATTCTTCCCTTATCCATAAGTCTGACAAATGAACTATTCCACACTCTTAATTTACTTATGGTATCACCCTTTGGGTATAAATCATATACCCATTTTGACCTTATCTTGGTATACAGTTGTTGTTTGTCCTTCTTTCTTGAAGAGGACTATGGCAGGAAAGTAATGCCATGACTTGCAAGGATATTACATTTAAGTGAGGGAGGGCTGTGCAAAATTACCAGACTCATGTTCTCCTCTGGAACTGTCTGGGTCCAGTGGCAAGATATCAATCAGATGGCCCTGGATGTAATGGGAGACCTTGGCCTTTTTAAGTTGGGGATCTTTCCCATATTTCAATTTGACTGAGGCAGCATTCGGGTGATTATGGCTAGGTAAGAAATGAGATGAAAACAGAAACAATTGCTATTTACATTCACTCTGAGTCATCAGGGCCCAAACAATGACCACTAAGTGAGGCCTGGGTTGGGACTTATTAGGTTGGATTTGGCCA
The DNA here is from genome assembly GCF_900497805.2 of Vombatus ursinus. Classification (NCBI taxonomy): domain Eukaryota; kingdom Metazoa; phylum Chordata; class Mammalia; order Diprotodontia; family Vombatidae; genus Vombatus; species Vombatus ursinus. Next base: position 31,590,890 of record NW_020955033.1, read on the forward strand.
ATCCATGAGAAAGAGAAAGAGAATGAGAGAGAGAGAGAAGGGGTGGAGAGAGAGAGAGAAGGGGTGGAGAGAGAGAGAGGAAGGAGAGAGGGGGGAAGGGAGGAGCTGCATTGCCCAATTGGCAACCCTTACTACTCAGAGGTTTTTGTTTGTCTTTTGTTCTCAGAGGACCATGGCATCAGGAAGGTGATGCCATTGACGAGGTCTAGAGGTTTAGGGGTACTGGGACCCCAAAATCACAACACGTGAGTCCTGCCTCAATTAATTCAACCCAAGCCTTCTTTCAGCCAGAGACAAGATTTATTAAAGATCCACCATATTGGCCAGACTCTTAAGGAGTCTGAACATTTGTGAGCGATTGGCTAGGTTCTTAAGAAATCTGAGCTTTTGGCTAGACTCTTAAGAATCTGAGCACCTTAATGGAAACAAGATGGACCTTATACAGAAAGACTGTGGGAGAAATCTAGGAAGGATCTTGATGGGAGTGACTGGGAGGTTGAGAATGGGGTCTAGATAGGGTCAAGGGTGAGAAGTAACCAGGAGCCATAAGGAGGTAAGATAATGGAGGGCTAGGCTAGATTAAGGGTAACTGAGAATTGGGAGATTGGGCATGGGGGATAATGAAAGGACAGTTGATAGGATTATAGCCTCAGAGGAATGCCAGAGACCTCCTTGATCAAGTGGGAGAATTCAAGGAGAATGTCTTAGACAAATGGGACCCAAATTCTTTTTGGGATAAGGGGAAAACATCTCAGCTTGGGCCTGTACTTCATCACCATGACATGCAAGTGAATTGGATTTAAGTGAGGAAGGGCTGTGCAAAATTGTCAGCCTCACTTTCTCCTCCAGAACCATCTGGGTCCCATGGCAAGATATAAATCAAGAGGACTGGAAATGGCCCTTGGTATACAGTGTGAGATGCTAGTCTATACCTAGTCTCTGCCATGCTATTTTCGAGTTTTCCCAGCAGTTTTTGTCAAATAATATATTTTGTTGCAAAAGCTTGGATCTTTAAGTTGATCATATACTAGATTACAATGGTCATTTACTATAAGATAATTTGTACTTAATCTATTCCACTGATCCACCACTCTATTTCTTAGCCAGTACCTGATGGTTTTGATAATTACTGCTTTATAATACAGTTTGAGATCTGGTATTGATGGGGATGGAATCTGAACCCCTAAAAGGAAAAGCTCTGGGCTTTCCCACATGGCCAAATCTCTGGCTTTCACCTGAGGCTATCATCCTATCAACTGGCCTTTCATTATCCCCTAAACCCAATCTCCCAATTATCTGTTACCCTTGGCATAGCCTAGCCCTCCCTTGTCTTACCTCCCTATGGCCCCTGGCCACTTCTCATCCTTAATCCTATCTAGGCTCCATTCTCCCTTGGCCTTGCGGTCCTGGTCCCTGTTACCTCACAGTGACTCCAGCTTACTGGTCACTCCTATTCAGATCCTCCTTAAACCCCTCCTCCAGTCACCCTAGACTACTTGGCCACTCCTAGATTCCTCCCACAGTCTTTCTGTATATAAGGCCATCTGGCCTCCATTAAGGTGCTCAGATTCTTAAGATCTGGCCTACCTGCATTAGCAGTACAAATGCTTAGATGTCTTAATAGTCTGGCCAATATGGCAGATTCTTTGAATCTCACCCACCCCAGATTGATGTTCTAATAAACCTTGTCTTTGGCTGAAAGAAGGCTTGGGTCAAATTCATCCAGGCAGGACCTGTGTGTCATGATTTTGGGATCCCAGCACCTCTAAACCTCAACAGTATAGCTAGACCACCTTCTTTTGCATTTTTTTCATTGATTCCCTTGATATCCTTGAGCTTTTGTTCTTCCAGATGAATTTTGTTCTTATTTTTTCTACCTCTATAAAATAATTTTTGGGGTATCATCCCATCAAAATCACCTTATATCCACACTCTCTGCCTAATTATATTCCTTCTAATTGCTTTTATAGTAATAAAGTTGTTAAGAGTTACAAATATTATCTTGTCCTATGGAAATATAAAGTTTAACCTTATTGGATTTCTTACGTTTTCTCTTTTTGTTTCTTTTTTAAAAAAACATTTTATGTTTCCCATGAGGCTTGTATTTGGAGTTCAGATTTTTTATTCAGCTCTGGTATTTTAATTAGAAATGCTTGAAATTCCTTTATATTGTTTTGTCTATTTTCCCACTGAAAGATTATATTCAGTTTTACTGGGTAGGTGATTCTTGATTGTAAGAGACCAGATTTGAACTCAGGAAGATGGGTCCTCCTGATTTCAGGCCCAGCACTTTGTCAACTGTGCCACCTAGCTGCCTTGGACTTAGGAAGACCTGAATTCAAATCTGGCCTCAGAGATTTACTGCCTATGTGACCCTAAGAAAGTCACTTAACCCCTCTGTGCCTCAATTTCCTCAACTCTAAAATAGAGATAATAAAAGCAAATACCTCTTAAAGTTGTTAAGAGAATCAACTGAGATATTTGTAAAGTTGTTGGTACATAGTAGGTGCTTATTAAATGTCTGTTTCCTTTCTTCCTATAACTGGAAGATCCATTATTTTTTCTTTGAAAAAAATTTTCATCAATTTCATCAGTTTTTCTAATGTGCTTTGTTTTTATACTTTATTTAACTTTTTAATGTCCATTTCATGACCATTTCATGATTTACACATATTAGTGGTCATCATCATCTGTACTTAAACATTTACAATAGGTTTATTATTTGAATTTCTGGTTTATTGCACTGTATTTTATCTTCTTATGGTATTAGATAATGAAGGAGTGGCTGTTACTCCACAGTCTTCTTCCTTGTCAGGATGAGTTGTTGTTGTTAAGTCATCTTTTAGTTGTGTCTGAATTTTTGTGACCCCATTTGAGGTTCTTTTGGCAGACATGCTGGAATAGTTTGACATTTCCTTCTCAAGCTCACTTTACAGATGAGGAACTGAGGCAAACAGGGTTAAATGACTTGCCCACAGTCACGGACCTACTAAGTGTTTGAGACTAGATTTGAAGTCAGGAAAATGAGTCTTCCTGACTCCAGGCCCAGTGCTCTATCCCCTGTGCCACTGGGTAGGAGCACCCTATAACCCTATGCAACCCTCTCTATTTCTTTGGCTATTAGGAACAGTTGCATTACGCTGACCCAAGTGCTACTCACCAAAATATCAAAAATTCAAGCAAGGAAGCCTAAATTCATTAACAGATAAACAACCATAGAGAATGATAAGGACAGGGAAAATGGAGTAAAACATCAAAAAGAAAACAAAAAACATTGACTAAATATTGAGGTATGATAGAAAATGAACCAGTATTATTGGATGAAAGAGTGAATCCTATGTACAGTCTAAAGATCATGCAACAAGAAATTCAATAATGGTACAAAATAGAAATACTACTTATAAAAGAAGAAATTAGGAATAATTTTAGATCTGAAATCAGAACTGTTAATGTGGAATTAGGAAAAAAAACACAAATGCCAGAGTAGAAAAATTGAGTAAATAATTGCAACTCACTTCAAATAAGTAGAACCCAGGAGAGAGGCTATAACAGATTTGGAACACAAAAATTGAGAACTGAAGGAAAATATGGCAGAAAAGAAGGGAAATTAATGAAGTATTATTTTGGTAGGGACCTATGATTTTACCCATGTGAGGCACTCCTGCTGTCTATACTTCCTTCACTGATGCAGATCAGCAAGTCTTCTTAAAGAGTTGCTAGGGGCTGAAAGATTAGATATTACAAAGGTAATGTAACCCGTAAGTACCAGATATATAACTCGACCTTAGGTCTTTCTAACACTAAGACCTCACTTCTTTTTATTTTGCTACATTTTATCTCATGAGACATCTGAAATGATACCTACAGTATAGTAGGAGCTTAATTTTAAAAATTGTCCGTTTACTCTTTAAAAATAGATTGATTGAAGTCTGGTTTCAAATTTGATCTAGTTTGATATCTAACAGGCAATACTATTACCAAAGTAGAGAGCGAGAAGAGTGGAAATAAAATTTATGGTCATAAAAGCTTTCATCTTTCTGTTGGAGTGCAAATAATGAGCAAATAATAGCACCCCCACTCCTCCAAGTCCATTCTTATATTTATAATTCAGACAAAGAGTTATAGTAATATTAGTTGAGATAAAGGCACTTTCTTAGAAAGATCATTGAACTAGGAATCATGAGACTCAGATCTAATCCAAGATTGGCTACCCATATAAATAAATGTATGATCTTTGTCAGTTTATTTAATATTTTTACTCACATTACCCTTATCCATATAATTAGGGGCTTGGACTAGATGTTCTCTAAAGTTCGTTTTTGTTCTAAATCGTGCAATCCCATGAAATAATGGCATATGAAATATAGATTTTTTTTAAATAAAGACTACAGTTAAACAAAGACTACTTTTAATAAAGACTACAGTTCTTGGGCCTCAAAGGGATTAGAAAATTGGCATCAGGAAACATGAATCATTTGCCTTAACACTTAGACAGAATCAGTATCATACTTTTTTTTTTTTACTTCAGCTGAAAAACAACAGATTCTGCTCCAGCCGTTCATTTTAATTCTGTGTGTCTGTCTGAAATCAGATCTGAAATTTAGATCTGAAATCAGAACTGTTAATGTGGAATTAGGAAAAAAAACACAAATGCCAGAGTAGAAAAATTGAGTAAATGTTGTAAACATTTAGAGAACATATTTAGAGAACATCTAGTCCAAGCCCCTAATTATATGTAAAATGTTGTAAACAACATGTTGATTTTTGGTATCTAATCCGTTCTGCTATCTGCTTCCATTTTGTGGGTGAATTCATTCCATTCACATTCACAGTTATGATTACTAACTGTACACTTCTCTCTGTCTTAATTTCTTTTATTTGTCCTCTCTTCCTCTCTTTCTCTCTCTCTCTCTCACTCTCTCCCAAATTAAAAAAAAATGGATATTCAATAAATTGCCAGACTTTCAGGATTTTGTTGCAAAACAACCTGAACTTAATAGAAAATGTGATATACAAAACCCAACAGAAATATAAGGTCAACGTCAAAGACTAATTACAAGGGACTCAATAGGACAGACTGTTTACTTTTTATACAAGGAAATGTAAACTGTGTGTCCAAGATTGTAAGTACTAATTGGGTAGTTTAAAAGAAAGATTGGAGTAGAGCTCAGTATGATATGATTCTAAAAAGTAATACTGTCTAAGAAAAGGTAAAAAAAATCATATGCAAATGAGGTATGAGAGGAAGAATTGATACAGAGGAATTAGATGAAGGAGGAGGGTTGGTAGTTCTGGAACTCTGCTCTCATCAAGAATGGGTTAAAGAGGGAACAATACATATAAAATTCAGAAAGAAAGAAAGCAAAGGGGATTGGGAGTGGGGAGAGGATAAGAGATGGATTTTTAGAGGGAACCCTACAGATCTGGGTTAAAGAAAGAACAATATATACACTTAAAAGGAAATAAAAGTCTTCTAAATTTACAAAGAAAGAAGAGGGTGAAGGAATAGAATAAGATGGGTATAGAAGGGTGTCTAGATTAATGGGAATGGGATAAAGAGGGAATAACATATATTTGGAAGGCTATAAAAGTCTTCTAAATTCAAATAAAAACAAGAGGGTAAGGGGAAAGGGTAGTGGGGGAGGATAAGGGAGGGACATTTGGGGGGGTTAGGTAATAGGAGGGCAAGGTAGGGCATAGAAGTAAAGTATAGGAGTCAGGAGGGAAAGGAAATGAGAGATATACACAAACATAAAATAAAGATCAGGAATAGAATTTATTAGGAAATAAAAAAGCAGAAGTAGTAATCAAAAATTAAACAGTCCCTGACCACAAGGAGTTCACAATGTAATGGAAAAAATAACATATACACATATAAGCATTTAAAAAGGAAATGTAGGGTATGTGTATGTGCTGTTTTGTTTTATCCACGTAAGGTATGTGTGTACACATGAGTCTACTTCAAAATGGCTTCCTGGGAGGGAAGAATAGATAACTCTAGAGTCTCTTTCCCCTTCCCCAACTTCTCCAAGGGACATTTTGATTCCTTCCAGGGGGAGAAGAAGGAGGTTTGGGTCAGAAGCTACCCATTCTGCTCTCCTCAGAGAGAGAGGGCACCAGACTACCAACTGTGTATATGGATCTATTCTCTTAAATATTGTAAGTCTAGGAGAAATAATGTATAGGTTCAAGCTGAGCTCCTGATCACTATTCCTTAACAAAAAAGGAATGCCCCAAGATATTTACCCAAAGCTTGACTCCCTCTCACCAAATGCAAGTTCCACAATAAAAACACATAGCAACTGGCAAATATGTTCATATATCCAAACAGAGAGAAAACAGATATCAGAGAAATATACATATGCAACTACAGACCAGACAACACATAGAGTGAAAGAGCTCTCCCTTTGGGCGTGAGATAATTCAACCATGAGAAAGTCCCAGTTCTTATACAAGGGAAAATTCCCTGACAATTCCAGTGTTGCAAGATGGGAACAGGGGCAGGATAGACAGTGGCAGCTCTCTCTACATCAGCTTATTTTCAAGAGTCTTTCTTTTCAGGCAACTGAAGAGAGTTTGGAACCATGCTCCTTCTTTCTCAAAGCTGGAAGTCAGAAACCCAAGATGTTTCTTCTCTCTACTTCTCACCAACCCTACCCATTGTGCAAATGTGGAACACTGAATAAACAATCTCAACCAGTAAGCACAGTTTAATGTAAATGGACCTTTGAGTCGTGGATTAGATAAATAGGAAATGATTGTGGGAGGGGGAAGGAGTAACTAACAAGTAGAGAGATGAGAAATAGCTTTATATAGGAAGTACCATTTGATCTGAGCTTTGAAAGGAGATAAGTAGGTTCTAGCATGGGGAATAGGCTATGCAATGGCACATATTTCTAACCTACAAATAAAAACTGAGATTAAGGGGGGAGGCAAGAGAAGAAAGGAAGAAAAGCAAGAGATGGAGGAAGATATAAAATACTAGAGTGAGGAGAGATACAGAATGGTTAGTCACGGCACATTTATGTGTGCAGAGTGTTCCTTTGAGGTATGTGAAGTACTACGTAAGTTTCACTGAGGGTCTTCCTTGCCCTTAAATTTTTACCCTATAAATCTGGCTAAAATCAACATTATAACCTACTCTGATCCATGTAACAAGAGAAACAAGAGAAAGATAACATCAATCTAATTTTTCTTTCTGGCTATTGCACTTAACATTTCTTCCTAAGCATCTCTTAACAGAAGTTAAAATGAGCCATCACTGGGGAATGGGGAGAGGGAACATTATTTTAAATCACAAGATAATTTCACCTATCATGGACGTTTCATCAGAAATACTGATGGACATTCTGTACATAAACAATGTGAAAATGACCTCTTAGCCTTGGCAAGCTAGAGTTTAACTTTCAACTGCTAAATGGCTCTAAGATCACCAGGAAGCTACAGAATCGATAGGTTAAATCCCTGGCTTAGTAAGACAGCTTTGAACTCCAGATCAGTATCCTGAGTTTGAATATCACCAAGGTGGGTCATTTGCTATTTACTGCAAGACCAACTAAGACAATTCTATGTCTTAACCTCATTCCATAAATTTAACCCGCCAATACAATATTTCTATTAATACTGCCTATTAATTATATTTTTAAATGAGACTTCAGAAGCTACAGTATGCCTTAAATAGCCTGGTTGCCAATCATCCTTTCCTGATCCCACAAAATGCCCCTGAAATAGACCACTGCCCACAACCTGGTAGACTAGGGTTAATGATAGCTGTGACAATCACTTGTGGTAAAACTCTAATTAGCACACCAGTGTTGCTCTGCTCTCCTTGTTCAGTCACAGTGTGCTACTTGCTCCAAAAAAGGTATTTTAGCAGCAATGATACAGGCTGTTCCTTTTTTTTCTTGAAAGGTGAAAACAAAATGAAAAAAAAAAACCTATATATGGATTTTGCAGCACAGACTGTATTACATTTAGATGACAGGAGAGTTTGACTGATTTGGCTGATACTCATTGTAAAAAGTAAATTACCAATGGACTAGAATGATAAGTGATCAAGTTAATGAAGTTGGAGATTCCTGTTGGTATAATTCAACTTTGTCAATTCTCTGCCTGTAAGAGAATAAGCCTTCACTTCTCTTACTATTAATGAGAACCATCCATATTGACATGGCTGAGACAAAATATTGTAAACCTCTAGAACAGGAAAATTCAATAGGCTAGTTGTATGGGGATGGGGAAGAGGTGGGGGAGGTGTACGTTATTGAGTTGTCAAGGAGAAGTGAAAGGATTGACAACTTGAACTGAAAAGATACGATAAATCATCGGGTTCAGAGTATGTCTGTTTTCTCTGTTGTACAAATGTTGGAAGCATTCTTTCAGAGAGAAAACAGGAATTTATGGGAAATGTAAAAGAGGTCATATGCTCAGGAACAGGAAAAGATGGCTAGCTATTAGAGGTAACTGATGTTTTGCAGACAAGTTAGAGATGATAAAGCCTTTCATCTTTCTAGCCCTATGGCTAAGCCAAAAGGCTAGACTAGGCCCACTGTCAGCAAACAAACAAATAAGCAAACAAAAACAAAAACAAAACCCTAAACTTTACTAACAATCAACAAGCGACCATGCTTTAAATAAATGATCTAGGTTTGTTCAAAGGGATAAATTGATGGGTCAGGGAGAGGGAAGGGATATATTGAGAAATAAAAGTGATTCATTAAAAAAAAAAAGCAACTGTCCAGGACAGAAATTAAAGAATTAGAGGGAAGGGTAGGGCTTCTAAGGACAGGAGTCTTAAAGGCATCAAGGAAGAGCAAAGGATATGTCATCAAGGTCAGTGTACAATGACCCAAAGCCCAGAGAATGACTATTTAGGATCAGATTGGTAAGGACTTTCTCTTTTTCCATTTAGGCAACCGGATGCTTGAGCAGAATTTCATAAAACAAAGAGCTTTAAGAATGTCCAGAGAGAAGAAAGGCAACTGGAAGGTCTACTGAGGATGTTCTGAAGCCAAGAGAATGAATGCTTGTGATGAAGGTAGAAGTACCTTCAAGTAGGAGCCTTTACCTAGAGTTAAGACTAGAAAGCAGAGTTCAGACATGACTGAGAATGCTTCAAGACATAAATATTATTGTTATTGTTTGGTTGTTTCCTACTCTTTGTGACCCCATTTGGGGTTTTCTTGGCAAAGACACTGGAGGAGTTTGCCATTTCCTTCTTCAGATCATTTTACAGATGAGGAAACTGAGGCAAACAGAATTAAGTGACTTGCCCAGGGTCACATAGCTAGTAAGTGTCTAGGGCCAATGTGAATCTTTCTGGGAGGATGAATCTTTCTGATTCCCGGACCTACATTATATCCATTGCACCATCTAGCTGCCCACAACATAAATATAGTCTCTGTCTGAAGCTGTCTTATACTAGGAGCCTGAGTAGCTTGGTTTATTTAACAAGCAAGACAAGATTGAGTTAAGAAATGGGAGGGGGTCTTGGTGTCCTATAAATTGTGCTAGCCAAGTCAATCTGTATGTAGACTTTACTTACTTTAGAATATACAACAACCTGTTCTCCGTAAACTTATTTCTATACTTTTGAATTTTGTTTAAGTCTTTCCTGTCTCAGCAAGAGCACTTTTAGGGATGTATCCCAGAGAAATCATACAAATGGAAAAAGTACCCACATGTACAAAAATATTTATAGAACCTCTTTTTGTAGTGGCAAAGAATTGGAAATTGAAAGGATGTCCATCAATTGGGGAATGGCTGAACAAGTTGTGGTATATGAATGTAATGAAATACTATTGTGCTATAAGAAATGATGAGCAGGAAGACTTCAGAAAAACCTGGAAAGACTTCTATGGTGTGATGTGGAATGAAGTGAGCAGAACCAGAACATTGTACACAGTAACAGCCACATTGTGCAATGACTAATATTGATGGACTTAACCCTTCTCAGCAGTATAAGGATCTAAGACATCTCCAAAGGCCTCATGATAGAAAATGCTATCCACATCCAAAGAAAGAACTATGGAGTTTGAAAGCAGATCAAAGCATACCATTTGCTATTTTTTTTTTCCTCTCTTGTGTTTTGTATCCTCTTTCTGAAGATTCCTCCTATTGGCTCTACTTCTTACTTACAACATTCCTAATGTGCAAATATGTTTAGTAGGAATGTATATGTATAGTCTATATCAGATTGCGTACCATTGTGGGGAGGGAGGGGGAGAAGGAAGGGGAGAAAAATTTGAAGTTCAGAAGCTTATGGAAGTGATTGTTGATAATTCAAAATAAATTAATTTAACAAAAGAATAAATAATAAAGACCTTTTGAAATAAAAAGTTTTTCCTGTCTCCTTGTGAAGATCCAATTGAAAAGTTCCAAAGTTATCTCAATTGAACTAATTTAATGGTTATTAACCTTTTTGCATCATGGCCCCCTTTACCAGTCTGGTAAAACCCAAGAACTATTCTCAGAATAATGGTTTAAATATATAAATAAAATCATAGGATTACAAAGAAAACTAATCATATTAAAATACAAATAGAAATGAAATTCCAATGACCAAAACATATTTTAAAAAAATTCATGGATCCCAGGTTATGAACTTATAAATTAAATGGAAGGATGGATTTATCCACACTTAAACCTAAATCAACCTTGTATAGAATAGATGAAGATGAAACTAATAATCCTGGGGGGAGAGAAAGACAACTATCTGGCCCATTCTCTATCCTTGTTGTTACATCCAAGGTATATGTATGTATGTATGCATGTATGTATGCAGACATACATACATGCATACATACATACATACATAATGCACACACATATACAGATATAGATATAGATTCCAGGCTGCCTGGATCTCAAAGCTCTCTCTGTATGTCACATCCTGCAGGCAGAGTCCCTTCACAGCCACCTTTGTTTATTGAATTTCATCTCTAAGCCAGTTAAAATACTCTCTGCAGCTGTAAAAGTTTTTCTTGGAGCTCCAGGGCAGCCCATGTAAAAAGATACAAATCTGCAAAAGGCAAGTGCATGAATTGCTTACTGTTAATCATAATTCAGTTTTTCCAGTCGAAGCACTAGAATAACCCTAAGATGGTTTTGTGTAATTGTGAAGATATTGTATTCCCTTGTTGAACTCTTTGTGAATGCTGATTCAGCCAGTTCTGCATCCTCTTCATAAACACCTGTCATAGCAGCTGACTATTGGAGCTCAGTGGGGAGGAGTGACTACTGTTGGTCTCTCTGACTCAAAAGGCCAACTTGTGAAGCACAAAATCCCAAGGCTCTTGACCTCGCTAATTCCTGCTCTTTGATCCTTCTGTCTTCATCCCTTCTTGTTACTGACATGCCACTTTTCATCTGGACACTGATTTCAACTTTAGGACTGGTTTTGTTGTCCCTTGAGCATATCTCCCTTCCCCCCCACCTTTCTTTTCCTTCCTCCCCTATCTCTTCTTCTGCCTTGTATCTCTCCCCTTCTTCCCACTTCTGACACTTATTACCTGTGTAACTTTGGGCAAGTCACATAACCCTCTTCCCCTTCACTTTACTCATCTGGAAAAAAAAGAGAGAGAGAGTTGGATTAAGTGACCTCTGAGGCACCTTCCAGCTCTAAATCTATAACCCAATGATCTTTTACTGAATTATCATTCCTTTCCTGACATCTCATACTTGTTGTCTTCCAAGGCTCTGTCCTAGACCCTTCTTCCCCTCTCCTTCTCTCTTCTCCATCTCCTTTCCATTTTCTCTCTCCCTCTCATCTCACATAAGTTCAATTGTCATTACTCTAAAAATGACTCCTTAGCCTCATTCTTCAGTTCTAATACATCTCAAACTAACGATTAGACATTTCCAGTTCGATGGAGCATAGGTATTTGGAGCAAACTTAAAATGTCCAATGCAGAATTCATTAGTTTTGGGGTTTTTTCCCCACAAAACACATCTCTTTTCCAACCTTCCTATTTCTGTCAAAAGAATCACTACTCTTTCTTTCACTTAGATCCACCACCTCATTAACTCTTTCATTCTCCCTCACTCCTCATACCCACTCAGTTGACAATTCCTGTCAATTCTCTCTCCAGAACACCTCTCACATTTGTCCCTGAAGAGGATTCACACCAGAAACACACTAATTCAGGTCCTCTTCATCTCTTTCCTGGCCTATTATAATAACTTCTAATTGGACTCTCTGTACCTAGGCTCTTCCCTCTTCAATACATCATCTACCCAGCTTGAGAAACTCCTTTGGTTGCTTTTTGCCTCTTGGATCAAATTCAAATTCCAGTCCGGCTTTTAAAGCTCTTCATAATCTGGCTCCAGACTACCTTTTGATTATCCTCTTCACATACTCTATGTATCAGTCAAACCAACTTAATTGCTGTCCCTTATACATGACACCAAATCATTGGATCATAGATTTAGCCATAGAAGGGATAATAGGGGTCACTCAGTTCACCCTTTTCGTTTTACAGAGGAGGAAATCGAGTTCCAAGGAAATTAATAGACTTGCCCAAGGTTACACAGAATTAGCAGAGGTGTGAGACATTTTAATCCACTCTCTTCAACTCCAAATATATTTTTATTTACTTATGCATGTAAATGCTACTCCTCCCTCCCCACAGTAGAATGTAAGCCCTTTCATTTTTGTCTTTGTATTACAAGCACTTAGCATAGCATTTGGTATGCAGTAGCAATTTAATAAATGCTCATTGGATGAATGAATGAATGTTTAATTGACTTGAAATATTTTAATTTTATAATTAAGAAGAACTTTTTGAGTTTTGTGTGGAGCAAGAAGATTAATAATAGGATAGGATCATGGCTTGAAACAAGTGGTGTGCTAGTAATTGACAATAGAGAAAATAAAACTATTTGAATTCTATTTTACTTGTCTTCTGTATCAAGGAAGGATTTTCATACTGTTTTTAAAAGGGAATATATGCCTAATATTTATGAAAAGACTGTGAGAAGATCTATCTGTGTAAAAATCATTTCAGGATTTGAAACCCAGACAAAATATATTATCCAATATTGGCAGAACTTGCTGTTGTAAGTGTTAAACTGCTGTTAGTAATATTTTTTTAATAAAATCTACATAAGAGGAGAGTTTTTGAATCCCAGAAGACTGGAGATAGGTAGACACCATGATTTTTTTTAAAGCAGGAAATTTGTTGAGTCTGAAATTTATTGATCACTGAGAACCAGCCTAGGTTCACTAAGACAAAGTCATGCCAAAATTAACCCCATTTCCTTTTTTTTTTTTTTTTTTTTTTTGGTTAGAATTACGGACCAGTTAGTAGATTAGTATACTTCTATCGATTTCTCCATCTGGATTTCTTCAAGCCATTTGGCAAAGCCTTTCATGACTTCCTGTTGAGAAAAGGGAGGAACATCATCTATAGTTTAGGTTACTTGATAACTTGTTGAAGAACTGTACCTAAAGAGTATTGATCAATGGCTTCACGTCATCCTAAAGAGATTTATTCACATGTTATGGGGCATATTCAAAACTTATCCTGTTCCAAGTTTTTTATTTCTGATGGGTGAAGACAAAGAAAGCATATTTATCAAATACTCTAATGCCACAAATCTGAGAACTAAAACTAATATGGTGGAAATCACATTGTCCTGGAATTCAGTTAATATGGATTATAGTCCTTGTTTTGATATTAGTTAGCCATATGACCTGGAACAACTCACTCAACTTCTCAGGACCTACAAAGTGAAGAATGTTAGACTAGGTGATACATAAATTCCCTTTTAGCTCTAAAAGTCTGAATAGAATCAGGATCCTGAGACATCTTGGCTGGTTGGACTCATTGACTGTACCTAATTAGATGGAATTATTAAATATATGTTTTAATTTAAACCCCAAGTCATTAATCTGAATTGATATCTCAATTATAAAAGTGTAAGTTCTGTGATGGGTAAGATGTGATTAAACAGGAGTTCCTGTGAAATGGACCTAGAGGTTTATGTTGACCACAAGCTCAATATGATCAAAGAAATCTGGTGACAGGCTGCTGGCCATGTCCAAAAATAAGTATTCCAAAATCCAATATTTTTAATAAATTAAATTGTTACAGCAATGATTTTTACAGTGAGATATGTGCTCTAGATCCTTGTTGAGAAATGTGGGCCTCATTGAGTGTATGTACTAACTCCTGATTGGTCACTAGCAATTGTCTTGGATCAAAGATTATTGGCTATGGCTAAAAGGGAGTTGCCTATTCAATGGATTACAAGAAGGGAGAAAAACCATCTCATTCTCTCTTTAGGGATTCTTCTAGTCAAGTATCTTTGATGCATGCTCCACCAATTAGGAGTAGCGATATCATATCTCAACAAGTAAGATGACATTCAGCAAAAAACCAGGGAACATATTCCCCTCGAGGGATAACCCATTACAGAATGGTTTTCTTTTTCTTCCTATGTCACATCCTCCACACCCAATGTCTTTTTGAAAAACACCCCTTTGTGGTCCCCCTGTGTTCTCCCTTAGCCTACCTGTACACCAATTTTGATACTTCAATGGACCTATGAACCCCTTATTATGAATGCTCCTTCCACTGGTGAAGATTTCAATTTTGTCATATCATCCCATCCTGTGGGATTTATTCCTGCAAATTTTCTGTAGGAGATCCATTAAGTGTAATGGAGGACTTTCCCTGGTCCATTTAATATTTGGTGTATACCAGTGCCAGTGGAGCACACAGATTTTCCACATCTTCCTCTCTCTAGATGATACACCCACCTCCGTTTCCAATCACATACGCTCTTGCTTGGTGATGTCTTTTGCCACTGTTTGAACATCATTCATTCACTCAATAAGCTTTTATTCAACTTGCTTTTCCTAAGTAATACATTTCAGAAGCTGTTAGCTACTAGAGATATAACAGGGAAGGCGGGTGACTATTCATCTTTCAGTTAGTTTCTGGGCCATATGAAATTCCATTTCTTCCCAGAAGTTCTATGATTTGCAGCCGTTTGGTATTACTGAGAGAATACTGGTCTGCAAAAGTTGGTTTTTTGCTGACCTGAGCAGATGTAAATCACTGAAAGTACTATTCAACACTCCAAGTACAGTTCAGCCTGATCCTCTTCTATACAACTCAGGACCCAGATCATCATCCATCAGCAGTGCCTGTTCAAGAGACACATACTGGTGTACCAACTTAATGGGCTGCCCATGCAACTGCATGCCACAATCTAGTCAATGTGCCTAGCTACATACAGCCAACGAAAAGAGAAAACAAAAACAGAACATTTAAACAAAATTCTTTATGTGTTTCAGTGCCCTATGTTCTTCATGCCCAATCCTTTGGGTATTCCATCGCTTTGAATATCTGACTAAATCACTTGAAATGTCAAACACTGACTTGGCATGAAGTCAGTTACTGATAGATATGAATATTAGCCTTTTTCAGACCATGCAGAAGAAGAATGATACATTGTCTTCCTAGATGGTTAATGTGTCTTTCAGGTACTGAACTTAGATCAGATAGCAACTTTTGTAGTAGATATAATAATGGAATTAAAGTAGAGACTACATTATATCCATGTCTTTTATCTCTCCTCTTTTTTAAACCTCTATCCTCTCTTAATTCGCAGCTTCTCAAAGGCAATGATATAGTGGAAAGAATATTAGTCCTGAAGTCAAGAGATCTAAATTCAAACCCTGTACCTGACTCTTATAGCTATATAACTACAGGCAAATCATTTGACCTCTCTAAGCCCCCAGTATCCTCAAAAATGGAAATAGTATTTAGTTGCATTACTCTACAGGGCTATTGTAAGCAAGATGCTTTGTGAACTTTAAGCACCATATCAATAAAATAAATGAATTACTATTACTCACTTTTGCTTTCCCATAATAGCTAATAGCTGGTTTGTAGGAAGCGCCTTAAAGTTTGTAAAATGTTTCACGTTCATTACACCATTTGATCTTCACAAATAAGTCTATATAATACGCATTTCTTGAGTGTGAGTGCGTGTGTGTGTGTGTGTGTGTGTGTGTGGTCTAGGCCTGTAATTCATAAGCATAGTGAATGCCCTGTGTAGAAATTCTCTCTGCCAATGCAGATTAATAACTCATCTTTAACAGGGAGAGCTAGGTAGTATAGTGGATAGACTGCTGGACCTGAGTTAGAGTCCAGAAACTTACTAGAAGTATGACCTTGGGCAAGTAATTTAACCTCTGTTTGCCTCAGTTTCCTCAACTGTAAAATGGGAACAATAATTGCACCTACTTCCCAGGGGTGTTGTATAGAACAAATGAGATAATAATTGTAAAGCTCTTAGCACAGTGCCTGGCACAGAATAAGCACTATTTAAATGGCAGTTATTATTATTAATGCATAATCCTAGTGACCTAAAGCACTCATAGTTCAAATGAATTGTCCACATTTGCACAGGTACTACGTGTCAGAGTTGAAACTTTAACCCAGATCTGATTCCAAAGACAGCTAGCTATCCACTGTGGCACATTACAGACACTATTATTCCTGTGTTCTAGATAAGGACATTAAGTCACTTGCCCGTGGTCATGCAACTGGTAAAGATTAGAAGTTGAATTTGAATTCAGGTCATCCTGATTCCAAGTTTAGTACTCCTTCTGTCACTCTCACAATGCCTCCTTGCACATCATAGGAATTTAGTTTATATTTGTCATTTTAAATTAGATGATAATTTTCTGAACAGGTCAACTTCATTAAACATGGGTTCCTTATATGCAAGCTTGCATTGAAGCAATAATTAAAGCACAATGGAGACCCTATTGTTACCTCTGAGATCTCAATGATCCCATTGAATCTCCCCTTCAGGGCTCCACAAGGATAGCCTTTATAGGAATGACATTTTCAAATAGTTATGGCGGTTAATGATTTTTTTTTCTTATTGCTCTTCCAATAATTACACGGGGTACTGATTACTCTCTAGAGGTTTTCCTACAGCTGAAAACCAAACTTTAGATCTGAGAAATGAGAAGCCGCAACTGGATGTTTGCTTCAGGTTGATGATATTTACAGGGATAAAAAGGGGAATCCTTTCTCTTACCTGGTTCCTGAGCAAGAAGGAATTGGATGTGATTGCTGTTGTTGCTATTCAGATGTTTCAGTCATGTCCTACTCTTTGTGACCCCTCATAGGATTTTCTTGGCAAAGATATTGAAGTAGTTTGGCATTTCCTTCTCCAGTTCATTTTACAGATGAATACTGAGGCAAACATGGTTAAGTGATTTGCCCATGGTCACACAGCTAGTAAGTGTCAGAGGCGAGATTTGAACTCAGGAAGATGAGTCCTGACACCAAGGACTCTGCACCTCTGCACCTCTATCCACTGCACCACCTCACTGCCCATATCCAAATTATTCAGCTCCATTCACCTTTTAGCCAACAAAGAGAGATATTGTAGTTTCAAGAGAGGAGAGGATTACAAGGAGATAGGACAATGAAAAGAAGGTTGGGAAAGAAAGGAGATGAGATCTTAAGTCAAGGCTCTCTACAGCCTCAGAGATGAGATAGATGGGCTAAGTGATTTGGTTAAGGTTTAAAATGATCGGAAAACAGTTTTGGCTTGACAACCATGAGGAGCACTCTAGCTTAAATGCCCCAGAGTTAAAACCAACTTTGGGAAGAGGTCTTCAACCTTGTTCTTTCTATATCTGAATGAAGCCCACATATCAAAATCTGGAGCTGATTCTAGTCACCATCATCCCTCAACTCAAAAGTGGTCAGTGGTACTATATTTATTTAACTGGACAGTATTTAAACTCCTGGCATTCAGAGGCTTGCACAATTTCCTTTCAGTCTACATTTGCAAATTTATTTTATATTTCTGCTTTTCATGTGCTGTATGTTCTCACCACAGTGACTTCCTGTCTATATAAGCACTATATAAATGTCAGTTATTATATGTCAGTTACTATGTTCAGTAAGGGCATATGCCAATGGTTGTGGAATAAAAGTCAAACCTCAGAGAACCAAACACAGAGCAATTAAAAAATCTCTTGATTGAATTATAGTAAGAGAAGAAAGCATGGGAGATAGGGGAATGAGTAAATTTATAGAATCAATTTTGTCTCTCCTTCTTACTTTCAAACATCTCAGATCAGAGCTTCCTAGCCTCCATCCTTGTGACCGAGTGAAATAAGGGCAATGTGGCAATTTTACTTTCAGTCTCTACATCTATTCACTCTTTCCTCTCAACTAGAGAGTCTGGTGTCTACACTGACAATGATGAATTCAGAAGTATTTGCTGGAAGTACTTGATTTCTCTCAAAGTTCTTTTTTCTAACACGTGCTAATTGGGCACAATCAGTACTCTATGCAGGAAGAGTTGTGCTTTATTACCAAAGTGGGACACATCTGGCAGACCATTTCTAACATCTCAGCATGTTCACTACTAGAAAAAGGATGTGCTTGATCTAACCCATAAAGTAGGTCAAGAGTGCCATTTATAAGGTTGCCTAGGATTCTAGAATGAAGATTAAGCCCTCCTATTGAAACTTGTAGAGGAGAGTATAAGGGAGACTAGAGAAAGTTACTTGTAGGATCAGTGTTTAATGCACATATGCCTTTCATGTGGGTGCAAAAAAATACATATATAGTGTGATTGGAAGTGCCCCCCAAAGGCCCCAAACAAACAAAAAATCCAAACTCTCCTTTCCCTTGACTAATGTCTGAGATTCTACAGTTTGACCTTTACTATTGCTTTAGCTTAAACTTAGCACTGTATTAAAATGAACATACCCCTGGGAAGGATAGAACTGGAGGCTTTTTTCAGTCTTTTAAGCCATACTGTGAATGAGTTTCACATTTGTATTTTTTTTAATCCAAGATAGAAGAGTCCTGGAGGCCAACTAGTTCCAGAATCACAGAATATCAGACTTATTTCAATTTCACTCTCAAACAAGAATTCATCTTACAGTATCCTTGACAAGTAGCCAACCAGCCTTTTTTTAAAGACTTCTAGTGTAGGAGGAATCTGCCACATTCCAACAAAGCCTATCTTCCTTTTGGACACATCTAATTATTGATGATGGTGATGATAATGAGCATTTATATAGTGCCCTAAGGTATACAGTATATGTATGTATGTATATGTGTGTGTGTATATATATATATCTGTGTGTGTGTGTGTGTGTGTGTATATCAGTTTTTCTTCAAAACAACAACTCTTGGAGGTAAGTGCTATTATTGTCCCTATTTCACAAAAGAAGACACAGAAAGGGAAGGAGTGAAGTGACTTGCCCAGAGCTTATAAACATCAGAGGTAAGATTTGGACTCAGGTCTATTTTGAGTATAGGTCCAGCACTCTATCCACTTCACTACATTGTTTTACTCTTTGTGGAGTGGAAATCTCATATATGCAGATAGTCCATTTCATAGATTAAAAAAAATGAGGCCTAGAGAGGACAACTTACTTGGCCAGTGTCACATAGATAGTTAATGGAAGGACAGTAAAAAGACCCTTTCTAGAGAGCAAGTTTTGGTAGTGGGAGGAATATGGGAGTACTGGCTTTACTGAAGGGATTAAGGAGTACTCCCAAGAGGGCAAAAGGCAAATGGGAAAAGGACTAGGTGAGGGTAGGAGGCAAAAGATAAAATTTAGAATTTTATCTGGGATCTGAATTTTATTCAAAAATATATCTGTTGTTGTTGTTTAGTCATCTTCAGTTGTATTTGACTTTTCATGACCCCATTTGGGGTTTTCATTGCAAAGATACTGGACTAGTTTGCCATTTTCTTCTCTGGCTCATTTTACAGATGTGAAAACTGAAGCAAACAGGGTTAAGTGATTTGCCCAGCATCACACAGATAGTAAGAGTCTGGGGCCACATTTGAATTCAGGAAGATGAGTCTTCATGACTCTAGGGCTAGCACACTATCCACTCTGCCACCTAACTGCCCCGAAAAAATATATACAAATGATCATTTCAAGCTCCTAGGTGATAACTTTCCTGTCTTTATCGTGGGGAAGTAGTGTGGTTCATGAAAAGAATTCAAACTAAAAATTGAGAATCCTAAACTTTAAACCTAGCTCTTTTGATTACTAGCTGAGTGCTTCTACACAAGCCACTAACTGTCTTTGGGACATCCATTGCTTTATTACCTTCTTCACAGAGTTATTTGCAGGATAAAATGAGATAATAGATGTGAAAGTGTTTCAGGAGGTTAAAATTCAACAGAACCATAAGGTAGTCTCAGTATAAGCAGTTCATTAATGATACCCATCACATAGTTCTACGAAAGAACATTCCTACTTCTGTTTCCTTATCTAGAAAATAAAAGGTTTGGAACAATCTGTAAAATGTGTTCTAGATCTAATCCTCTACAATTCAGTTTCTCTACTATAATTTGTGAGACATCATGGCTTGGTTCAAATCTCATCTCAAAAATTTAAAAGTTGTATGACCCTGGGCAAGTCATATACTTTCTTTGTCCATCAGTTTCTTCATCTGTAAAGAGAGGGGTTAGGACTTGTTGGACTCCAAGGGTCGTATTAGCTCCAAATCCAAGAAGCTATGAGTACTTTTTTTTGTCTAATTTATCTTTCAATTCTGAGTCATCCAACCAGCACATTCATTATTAAAAATTAAAAGGCAATAAAATATTATATGGTGTGTTCTCCTTGGGGGATACCCATAGGGCCATCCAAATAACAGTATAATAGAGCTGCCAATTTCTCCTTCCCTCATCCCTATGTAGCCATCTAATAACAAATAAGGCAGCAATTTGGACAAGTGTTTCTGAACACATGCTTCATTTAAAATCCCAAGCTTCTCATCAATTTCATTTATCAAACTGTTAATATCACAGATCTCTATGAATCTTACAGAAGATAAATGGGCACCATTTCTGTCCTCCAGCACTGAATTTAAATGCTATTCTTAATCATACTTAGATTTTTAATAAAGACATTTAGGGAAACAGTATATGGGTTTGTAATTAAATCATTCATCTCAACAAATAACGGAAAGCATTTTGCCTACATATGCCTTTTTCTTGTAAAAACAATGTCATTTTCTTTGCATAACTCTTCAGATATGTTATCATACCAATCCTTATTTGGTTATCTCAGCACTGAACTAATTACATATACAAAAAAATCACAAAATAACTTAATTTAAGGGTTTACATTAATAAAATAGGGAATCTCTCCATTCTCTTTTAGAATGGAAACATATTCCAATTTCACTAATTTTATGGTTTAAAAAAAGAATTGACATTTCATATCCAAGAAAATCCAGCTATTTCCAGTACAGATTTAGGATGTATGGTTGCTATGGTGATACAACACAGTTGGCTGGATTTCATCAGCTACAGCTACTAACTCTCTATTATTTTCTGCTTGTTTATTTATGAATCACTTTTTAAAAGTCAGTGGACTCATTAGAATTCTGACTGCCAAAAGTACACCATGCTCTGCTCATGTGGAAGGAGTATGTCCTCGAAGCAATGTGCTTCTGTCTGATTCTGAGACTGTACATTTTGTGTATGTCATGTTTTTATGTATATGGGCCTATATGTGCATGCTATGGGAAAAAAGAAAGTTACTAGAGTTTAGGTATTTTGGTCTAGAAAAGTGCTATTGTTTTTCCAAAGACCTTAATTTAGAAAGGCCAAGGTTACCCATCATTGCATTCTGGAACATTATTAGTAGTCTTAATTTTTGTCTTACCACTGGAATCCAATCACTCTGGAGGAGAGTAAGGCTGATGACTTCAATCAGCTCTGCCTCACTTAAATCCAGTTCATTCAGAAGTCAAGATATCACTCTTGTAATGCCATTGGTCCTCTTTGAGAACAAAGGACAAATAACAACAACCTGTTTTCCTAATTATCAAGGTCTCCACCAACCTCTTAAGCTACTTCTATATCTTATATACAAACCCTCTTCTGTGCTTTCCTTCCTCTCAAACATTGTTACTAACCTGCAATAACTATTAGTAAACTAGGAATTATTAGAGGGTCCTGGAACAAAATGAAGAAAAATACTTGGAAGGGTTTACTTACTTAGCTCTCCTGGAAAACCCCATATGTGGAACTTTATTACTGAATTCTGCCAATATATTGTATCATAAATAATAATTATCAACATCTACCTATTGCTTTAAAAATCTGAACATCACTAATGTGAAAATATGTTTAATTGGAATGTATATGTATATCCTAAATCAGATTGTGTGCCGTCTTGGGGAAGGTGGTGGAGAGGAAGGGGGAGAAAAATTTTAAACTCAAAAGCATATGGAAGTGATTGTTGATAAATCAAAATAAATTAATTTTAAAAAAGAGAAAAAAAATAAAACAATAAAAATTTGAAAAAAAAAATCCCTTTATATACATTCCCTCATTTAAGCCTCAGAACAGATCTGTGACATCAGTCCTACTATTGCCACCTCCATTTTACAGATGAAGAAACTGAGAATAAGTGACTTGCCCAGAGTCATGCTGAGGGGAAATATTTGAGGCTGGATTTGAACCTGGGTCTTTCTGATTCCACCCACCAATTAGCCTGGCTGCCTCTGGATCCCAACATGTTGGAATTAGAAAGGAGTCATCTGAGAAATTGTCTAATCCTTTTCCCTAATTTTGAGAGGAGCATGGTTTCCAGAACATCTGCATTTAGATTCTGCATCTGAGACTTCCTAGCTCTGTGACCAAAAAGGCCATCTTTTAGTCTCCCTGAATCTTATTTTTAATTAGTTATAAAATTGGGTTATTGACATACATGGTACATAGTACACAGAACTATTGAGAAGATTGAATGAGATAACAAATATAAAATACTTTGTAAAATTTAAAGTTATATATGTGAAGGGAAATAGGTTTTTCTCTGTCTAAAATATAGCACAAAAACAGTGGGGTTTTCTTAACAACAGATACATACATAGTAAAGGCTAGAAGGTGGCAGATAAGACTAATAAAAGCAGGAATCTAGATTGTACAGTGAACAATGACCTTGCTTTTTGTCCTGGTTCAAATTCATTGTTGTTAAGTTGTTCAGTCATTTCAGTCATGTCTGACTCTCATGACCCCATTTGGGGTTTCCTTGGCAGAAGATACTGGAGTGGTTTGCCATTTCCTTCTCCAGCTCATTTTACAAAAGAGGAAACTGAGGCAAACAGAGTTAAATGACTTGCCCAGGGTCACACAGCTAGTAAGCATCTGAGGCCAGATTTCAACTCAGGAAGTTGAGTTTTCCTGACTCCTGGCCTGGCACTCTATCCACTGTACCACCTAGTCACCCTGAAATTCATTAGCCGGCCTTGAGATTTTCTAGTATTGAACTAGACTGTTGTCAGAGAAAGAAGAATATGATCTTCCCATATAGAGAGATCAAAAGAAAATGCTTACTCTTTACTTGACTTATAATGCCTGGTTTTTGTTAGCTAGATTTAGAAGCTATGACCCAAGAATTATTAGTCTTCTCTGAGTAGTATCATATCTATCATATATACATGCATATATATGTGTGTGTGTGTATGTGTGTGCATACATATGTGTGTATATATTCCTGTGCATATACACACATGTGTATATACATATAGGCAATATATGCACATGGTACACATATGCATATACAAATGCATGTAGGTATATGTGTATTACAATACATACATGTGGTATGTGCATACATGTATATATACACATATACTTAGGGTATCTGCACATATACATACCCTGTGTATACATGGGGTATATGTGTATATACATACACATACACACATGTACATATATGCATTCTATCTATGTATTTCTCTATATAGAGACACATATGTAGATATAGATATAAATATAGTATATATATATATGCCCTAGTTGACCGGACCTAGGATGACTGGCAGGTGTTCCTCAAGAGTTAAAATTCAATAAACATCAAGACAAAGATCAATCCACTTTGGTATCTGAAGTCAATGCCCAGTGGAGAATAGATGCCAAAACACCACAAGACCATCTAAGATCAGTAGAACAGAATTCAGGTGAGACTATGAGTGCAGCAGTTACTCTCAGTTACAGGAACAGCAGAACAATGCCTCCAATGGAGAATCCATATCAAGCAGGAAGCAAGCCCATCAAGAACAACTCGTGACATCTCCAGAAGGTATTGGTGGCCTTGCAGCAATCAGAAGCATGAGCTTCCAGAGTTATAACAGGTCATGCCTTCCCCTCAATGGGACGCTCATGTGTACCCACTCTTGCCACTGAGTGTTTATTTATGTGAAAGTGTCTCCAGGTTTATGGAAGGGGTAACGTTCTTTTGCCACTTTTATTATTATGCTACTTCATTAAAAAACCTTGAACTAGTTACATTATACGATTAATTATACAAAAAACAAATATATGGTGGGGGCCATCTAAATGAATGTGGACCCACAGAGTATCTTGAGTCTGGAGTTGCTATTCTAAGGGTCCTACATGGGAGAAAGAGACCTCAGCTGCTAGATACAAGTGTAGCTCTTATGTAGTTTCATAGCTAGGGAAACTGAGGCCCCTCCAAATTGAGCAGCATCTATTTATACAGCAAGTTAGTGGAAAAGATGGAAATAGAATTGTTTTCTTGACTTCCAGGACAATGTCATTTCCTTTAGACTACAACATCACTTTACTTTCCATCCCTCAGATGTACCTCACTTCCAATGTCACTCAGGCTATATACTGGGGAAGTCATTTTCTGCTTTCAGCAACTTATGAAGCTCATGATGTTCCAAGGCATGTTTCCTCCCTAGGGTGGTTGCATCTCAAGTGAACTTACCTCAGGTGCAAAAATTGCCAGTTTCAGCTCTAACAGGAAAGAGAAACCAGGAAGGCAGGTGGATTGGATCCTTCCTCTTTATGTCTAGAAACCAGTCTGGGTATGGATTTAGGATGGGCCAACATCCCAAGAGGTCCAGGATAGCTATGGGACATCATAGTTCAGAAGATTCTTAGAGGGCCCCTGCCGTCTTCCAAGATCTTTTGAAATTTCTTCATCAGCAAGAATAGTCTTGCTGATAGTTCTAATAGGTAAGAATCTTCCATTGAACCTGGAGCATCTACCATGGACAATTGTTAAATATGCCTAACACTAACTGTGCCCAAGCTCTGGAGAAGACCTCAGAGAGACATGTGAACTCATTCATATATAAATTGAACAATCAGTGTTGGTGGAGAATGTTGTTGTTTAGTTGATTAGTCATATCGGACTCTTTGTGATCCCATTTGGTGTTTTCTTGGCAAAGATATTAGAAAGGTTTGCCATTCTCTTCTATAGCTCATTTTACAGATGAGGAAACTAAGCCACACAAGGTTAAGTGACTTACCCAGGGTCACAAAGCTAGTATGAGTTTGAGGCTGGATTTGAACTCAGTTGCTCTTGACTCCAGTGCCTCTGTGCCACCTAGTTGTCCTTGGGAAGAAGAATATACGTATTATCTATTCTCCTGCCTTACTTTCCAAAGGGGGTCAGTGTGCTTCAAGAACACATTGATATGCACACATACACACATGAACACACTCACAAAAATGTAGATGCTGTCTCTGATAAAGGCCTCATTTCTAAACTATATAGAGAACTGAGTCAAATTTATAAGAATACAAGTCATTCCCCAGATGATAAATAGTCAAAGGATATGAACAGGCAGTTCTCAGAGGAAGAAACTAAAGCTATCTAAAATCATATGAAAAAATGTTCTGAATCACTATTGATTAGAGAAATGCAAATCAAAACGACTCTAAAGTACCACATCACACCTATCAGATTGGCTAACATGACAAAACAGGACAATGATAAATGTTGGAGAAAATGTGGGAAAATTGGAACACTAATACATTGTTGGTGGAGTTGTGAAATGATCCAACCATTTTGGAGAGCAATTTGGAACTATGCCCAAAGGGCTATAAAATTGTGCCTACCCTTTGACCCAGCAATACCATTTCTAGGTCTGTATTCCAAAGAGAGCACAAAAATGAGAAGGGGTCCCACATGTACAAAAATATTTATAGCAGTTCCTTTTGTGGTGGGAAAGAATTGGAAATTGAGGGGTTGCCCACCAATTGGGGAATGGCTGAACAGGTAGATGAATGTAATGGAATTCTATTGTACTATAAGAAATGATGAGCAGGCAGACTTCAAAAAAATTCGGAAAGACTTGCATGAGCTGATGCAGAGTGAAATGAGCAGAACCAGGAGAACATTGTACACAGCCACATTATGGGATCACTGACTTTGATAGACTTGGCTCTTCACAGCAATACAAGAATCTAAGACAACTACAAAAGATTCATGATGGAAATTGTTATCCACGTCCAGAGAAAGAAATAAGGAGTCTGAGTGCAGATAGAAGCATGCTATTTGCTCTCCTTTTCCTTTGTTGTTTTGTTTTATTGCTTCATTCTCATGGTTCCCCCCATTAGTTCTAATTGTTCTTTACTTCATGAGTAATGGGAAAATATGCTTAACATGAATGTATACGTAGAACCTATATCAGATTGTATGCCATCTGTTCGTGGGGGAAGAGGAGGAGAGAAGTGAGAGGACAGAAAATTTGAAACTCAAAATCTTATGGTAGTGAATGTTTAAAACTAAGAATAAGTATTTTTTTAAATGTAAAAAAACAAACAAACAAACATAAATGCTTAGGGATTCAAGACCACCTGTAACCTCATTGCCTCATCATAGCCATAGTCTTAGTGTTTCCTTCTTATTTTCTCCCTATGATAAGACTGTGGTTTGCATTGGCATAATTATAAGAGGACAGTTTCACTTTGGCAGTAATTGCATTTCTTGGCTAAGAGTATCAGGCCTGATTGGATATTGCAGGATCATGAGATATCCAATGGTGAAGTGTGTTGGGGTATGACAGAGAAGTCAAAGAGGTCCAAAATGAGTGTAGCTGAAGAAGTCAAAGTTCAAACTGAGGTAGCCAGTGGGAAATTGATAGTCTTGAAAGGGAAGGAGAAGGAGTGTTGTCAATGTACAGGTGATGAATTGGGAAAGAACTATGGGGTAGAGGATTGGAGGTCATATTAAGGACAAAGAAGAGGGTTATGGGTCTTAAGACAAAGGGAAAGATGGAATAATAGAAAGTTCTGATCAGATAAAGGAATTTGAGAGCTCATGAACAAGGAAATGGAACTCTTGTCGGTGATGGAAAATCACTTTAATTAGATTATACTATTCCATTTTATTATTGTACCACAACGTATTTGTGCCTACTTTTAAAATGTATAGGTACTATGAAAATATTTGAACAGATTTTTCTTTGTTGTCGTGGTGATTTTGCTTATCTCCTCTTTAACACACTTGGTTGATTCCCTTTCCTGCTGTCTCATGTCTCTCCACATTGCTTTTTCCAGGCCAATACATGGGTCAGAGGTTGCTAAAACGGAAGTGCCAAATGCAGCATTAGCCACACATGAGTAATTTAATGATAATTATATCAGGGCTCCCACAGTAAATATTTTCCACTTCATTCCCTGGCTATAATTCTAGTTTTGGTACCAATTCATTGTATGACTTAAGTTCAGTCTCTCTCTTACTTGCTACATCTGTAAAATTGAGATCCACTCTTGTAGTAGGGAAGAGACAGCTGTAATTTGACCAATCTACAAGCATAATGCATTTTGAAAGGATAAAGTGTGGTAGCGCCAAGTGTCCTATCAAACGATGCATTCAAAAGATTTCAATCAAAATCAAGTGTGTATTGATAGATAATTGTTAGCACAAAGCAGTTGATAACCACTGTCAGAGAGGCATCCTTGGCTCTGCTTTGAGCAGCTGGTTTGTATGAATTGCTTATGCTGTATAGTAGGTTGTGCAATTAGGATGTGAGTGCCTATGTGCTTTATTCCAACAAAGCCATCTCTCTACTCATCTGCTTGGTCATTAAATTTTATGTTGGAAGTTGAATGCCTAATGAAATTGCAGACTACGAATGTCATATATCCTTTAAGAAAATCGCATCTACCGTATAGGTGCTATGAAAAGTTGTGAATGGCAGATGGAAGTGTGCTGAATGATCATAAGCGGAAAAGGAAAATTGACTCTAGACACACATACAGAAACAAATCATATAGTATTTTTCAGGAAGTTCTCCAGTATTTGAGCATCTCATATGCTAGGGCTACAATGATCGAGTCATAAGGGTAGAAGACATCTCAGGAGTTCCTTATTAGAAACTTCCTACAAAGTATGAGTCCCTGACAAGTGATCATTTAGTTTTTCAATGAATATTTTTAGTGATGAGGGATCAGTAATTCTTAAGGGAGTCCATTCACTTTCTAGACAGATCTAATTGTCAGGAAAATTTTTTTCTTATACTGAGCTGAAATCTGTTTCCTTTTCACATTTACTTACATTCCTCTCTCTGGGTCTAAGGGTACAAGTTGTCTGTCTTCCACAAGATAACCCTTCAAATATCTGAAGATGATATTGATCTCCTAAATATCTTCCCCAGGCTACACACAACCCATTTCCTTCAAATAATACTAGTATGACATGGTTTTGAATTTCCTCACCACAGTAGTCAGTTCCTTTGGAATACACTTATCAATGTCCTTCCTAAAATATAATATCATCAATTAAACATAATTCTTTGGAAGTGTTCTGAACTATCACTCCTTTCATTTTAGATACAATACTTCTGTTAATGTAGTTTGAATTACACTAGCTCTTCTGACTTCCATCTCATGGTGCTGAGTTTACAGTTCCTACAAACAGCTTCTTCTCCACATATCTGTACCTGTGCAATTGACTTTTTGGATGCAAGGAGGATTTTACATTTATTTCTATTAGTTAATGTTTTATTAGTTTCCACTCACTTTTCCAGTCCACCAAAATCATTTTGTATTCTAATTCTTCAATCCCTTTGTGGAGGAAAGAAGGTAGATTGTTTGGTTAATTCTATTATCTACTTGATAATAGGCATATAGCCATGTTCTGAGGGTTTTTTGTTTGTTTATTTTGGTTTTTTAATATTTTCTTTTCTCTTCTTTTATTTTTGTTTTGTCTTCCTTTGCTTTGCATTTTTGCTTAACTTACTGTACACCAGAACTTAGCTTCTTTTGACTCCTACAATCCTATCCAGTAGAGCATAGTGAGAGGAGCAATGGTATAATGGACAGAGCATTGGGCTTAGAGTCAGGATTATCTGGGTTCAAATTCTACCTCGTATATTTATGAACTTTCCATGCCTCAGTTTCTTCATTTGTTAAATGCAGGTGCTTGTCCCTTCCGATTCTATATCTATGATCCTATGGGCTATGTAAGTATACCTATATGACCCTAGCTAAGTCTTTGAAATTTCCATATGCCTGAGGTTCTTCTTCTGTAAAACGAAGGGTGTGGACTTGATCGTCTCTAATGTCACTTCTACTTCTAAATCTATAATGCTATGATCTTCGGATAAGTCATTTCCCTCACAACTCAAATCTCTGCTAACCTTTTTATGTTTCCTTAAGAACTTTGTGCCGGACTGTCTCAATAGATGACATAAAGGCACTGCCAGTATTTTTACATCTAGGCCTCTTTGGGGAGCATAAAACCTTCCATGTTCTAGGGGACATTGGATAATTCAGGATGTAAGATAGTAGTCCTATCTAAAACCAACACACACCCAGATATTTATCATTAGGCACCACTGCCCATACAGGGGGAATCTGGGATCACATGACTTACTGGGCTGCCATTTCAGGGCCTTCTGTGATTGTATACACTAGTGTAAGGTGTTGCTAGATGATGTCATTTCATTAGGGGCTTCTAGGTGGTGCAGTGGATAGAACAAACAGGAAGAACTGAGCT
This sequence comes from Vombatus ursinus, assembly GCF_900497805.2. NCBI lineage: Eukaryota > Metazoa > Chordata > Mammalia > Diprotodontia > Vombatidae > Vombatus > Vombatus ursinus. The sequence goes on from NW_020955033.1 coordinate 31,620,678, forward strand.
CAAATCCAGCCTCAGATAGTTACTAGCTGTGTGACCCTGGGCAAGGCACTTAACCTCTACTTGACTCAGTTTCCTCATCTATAAAATGGAGATAATAAAAGAGGAGGAGAAATTAGCAAGGAAAAGGCAGTTGATAGTGTCAAAAGGTGCACAGAGGTCAAATCTTAATCTTTCATAACCTATCTGTTGTATTTGTCACTGTTGCCCATCTTCTCTTTCTTGATAGTTTCTCCTTTCTGGGTTGTCATGACACTAATCTCACCTGGTTTGTCTCATGGTTTTGCTCCTCAGCATTGTTCTGAACTGTTGACAAATCTTGCCATTATTACTTTCACAACTTCTTTACCAACTCTCACCTGGATTATTGCAACAGCTTCCTAATTGGTCTTCCTACTTCAAATATCTCTTCATCCCTGTTCATCTTTTTTTTTTTGCCAATTTTCGTTAAAATCAAATCTGACCATGTGACTTGCTGGCTTTTGTCTGTAGGATAAAATACACCATCTTCTTTACCTATGCATCATAGACTCTCTCCCTTCCTTTAAGATGAAGACAAATCACAATATTCTACAAAAATCATTTCCTGGCTCCATCCCAATTGCTAGTACCCTCCCACACAAATTATATTGAATTTAGTTACTACTTTATAGATATTTGTATTTATTAACTTCATAAATGTCATGTATACATATGGATGGGTATACATGTGTGTATTGTATATATGTGTGTATTACTGTTATTCAGTCATTTCAGTCGTGTCTGATTCTTCATGACCTCATTTGGGGTTTTCTTGATAGAGATACTGTAGTGGTTTGCATTTCCTTCTCTAGCTCATTTTACAGATGAGGAAACTGAGGCAAATGGTGTTAAGCGATTTACCCAGGATCACACAGCTAGTGTCTGAGGCTGGATTTGAACTCAGGTCTTCTTGATTCCAGGTCTGGTGCTCTAACCACTGAGCAACCTAGCTGCTTGTGTGTATTGTAGATATACAATATGTGTATATGTACATGTGTGTGTGTGTGTATAATATGTACTTAACACTTATTAGAATGTAAGCCAACATTAAGCCTTTAGTTAATAGGAATTGTTTCGATCTTTGTGTTTGAACATTCAGTATCTTACATAGTACCTGGCAGTACTAAATGCTTAATAAATACTTTTGGATTGAGTAGAATGAAGATTTGAAAAAACTAATTGGATTTAGTAGTCAAGAAACCACTGGTAATTTTGGAAAGGGTGGTTCCAGTTGAATGATGGAGCCTGAAGCTAGATTGAGAGACTGACATGTAAGTGGAAGATGAGGAAGTGGAAGTAATGAGTGTAGGTGGCCTCTTTTTTCCCCTAGGAATATGACTGTGAAAAAGAGAAGAGGTACAGAATGATAAGCTAAACCACTATTAAGATCAAATGAAATTCCTTTAAGGATGGAGGATATCTAGACATGTTTGTAAGTGATAGGGAAAGAGCAAGTGACTAAAAGAAACTGAAACGGGAGAAAGGGAGGGAATGATCAATCAATCAACAAGCATTTTTTTTTTTAGTATCTACTCTGTGCCAGGCAATGTGTATTTAAGGTGAAAAGTCCTGAAGGAGATAAGTAAAAATGGAGGCAAGATGATATTGCAAGGGATAACATAGGCAAGGAGAATTCTCACCTTTTTGTTAGCTATTAGAGCAAAGGAAGAGACAATGGGGATTATGAAGAGGGATTTTCAGGTATGGAGCAGGGGAGAAAGATCATGACAGATGGACTCTAGTATGCTGGAGAAATTATAGGAAAAGTCACTTAAGCCTTAGAATTAAAAGGATTTGACTCAGTGTTGAATGGCTCTAAATGTCCATCTTCCTACCCGCGTATACAAGAACTCCTTTCTGTAATGTCCCTGTTGTAGAATCACCCAACCTCTAATTCATGAATTCTTACCCTCTTTTGTGCCACAGACCTCTTTGACAGTCTCATAAACTCTACGTCTTTTCAGAATGAATTTAAATAAGTGGAGGGAATTTCAGATTTCTTTTAAAATGGCTAGGGGTAAAAAGGTCACCTACATTCATTCCTTCCACTTCCTCACCTTTCACTTAGTGGATCTCCCTTAATCTACCTCCAGCCTCCACCATGCAACTGGAACTGCCCTTTCCAAAGTTGTCAATAATTTCTTAGTGAAAACAAGGGGGAAAAGGACCCATATGTACAAAAATATTTATAGTAGCTATTTTTGTGGTGGTAAGGAATTGGCATCTGAGGGGATGCCCATCAATTGATAAATGGCTAAACAAGTTATGCTGTATGAATATGATGGAATACTATTGTGCTATAATAAATGACAAAAGGAATAGTTTCAGAAAAACCTGGAAAGACATATATGAGCTGATGCAAAGTGAAGTAAGAACTCAGAGAACATTATACACAATAAACAGCAATATTGTAAAGACTTAGCTATTCTAATCAGTACAGTGATCCATGATAATTCCAAAAGCTCATGATGAAATATGCTACTCAACCCCAGAGAGATAACTCATCAACTCTGAATGCAGATTGAAGCATATTTATTTTCATTTATTTATTTATTTACAACATGGTTAATATGGAAATATGCTTTGCATGACTTCATGTGTATAATGAGCATCATATTCATGCCTTAGCAAAGTTCGGGGAAGGGAATAGAGGGAAAGAATTTGGAAATGAAACAAAAATATTTAAAAGTAAAAGTAAATAAAGGTCAAATTTATTCACTTTCAGGTCCATGGGTCCAGGTTAAGAACTCCTGCTGTATTTGAACAGTTTTACTGACAGGGAGCTCCTTCTTGTTAGTTTATTCTGTTGTATATGTCATTTTCTTAGTTTATGACTGCTTAATTTTGTGTATATACGTGACTTTTTCTAAAGAAAAAAGTGCTTGGATTAGGAGAAAAGTACAACTATTGACAGCTGTCTTGGAACAAGTGCCTATTAAATCTAGCTTTCTTCCTGGTTAGAAGAAAGAGAGACCATGGAGTTTCCTTGGAGTGGCTGTGGGCATTTGACAGAAATGTCATATGGGAGATTTCTGTATCAGGTAGGACTTAGCCTGGATGAATTCTGAGCTTCCTTCCTACCTTAAGTTTCTAACAGCCTGTCATTCTAAAGGACAAAGGTGAGGTGAGAAAGACACCTTTCTCATTATCTTGTTAACTATCATGAAATCATAGCTGTAGCATGAGGGTGACCTTGTGATCAGGGGCAGCACATTAAGTCGTACATCCTCAAACTGACCATGATGATTTTGAATTGTAGCTGGAGCCTACACAAGTTTTGCAGAGCATTTGTGTATCACCTTTCTTTAAAAAAAAAAAAAAACTAAAAGCACTTTGCTCAGAAAATTATTGGAAAGAAAAATTCTATCAAAGATTAATAAGGAGACCTTGCTACAGATTCAACCCATGGAAGTAAGTATAGGGAGTGGGCAGGCTATGTATGTACTGGAAAGAAAGTCAATAGGATCAGTAGAAAGGAACAACCACAGCTATTTTACATATGTTTGTGCTAAGACAAAAGAAAACCCTCAGTGTTGTGCCAAAGAATTTTCCCTAATTGACTAAAGCTTTAAAGATTGATGACAAGGAGTTCTTTTTTTTTTTTTTTTTTTTTTGATCTTTGGCTATTGCGGATTTATTTGTTGTTCACTTGTTTCTGCCTCTATGTGACCCCATGGACTTGTCCATGGTGTTTTCTTGGGAAATATACTAGAATGGTTTACCATTTCCTTCTCTAATGAGTCCCCATGTTACAGATGAGGAACTGAGGCAAATAGGGGTTAAGTGACTTGCTCAGGGTCACACAGCTAGTAAGTGTCTGAGGTTGAATTTGAACTCAGATCTTCCTGACTCCAGGCCTGGTGCTCTATCTGCTGCACTACCTAGCTGCCCCTTGAGTTGAAGGCTTATGGGTTCCCTCATAGAATGAAAGGTAGAAGGGACCTTGGAAAACATCTACATCTAATCTCTTCCTTTTGCACATGAGGAAACTAAGACCCAGTAAAGGTAAATGACTCACCCAAGCTAGAAGCGGGGCAGCAAAGACTTGAACCCAGGTCTTGTCTAGCATAGTCCCTCACTGTTATGCTTGGGGGAATACTAATTTTGTGATTCTAAGTCTGTATATTCTTACTCTGTGTGGATAGTACAGGTTAGCACTGTATAATTTTCTGATTTTAAAAGTTTCTCTTGCCACAGCAGTTTTACATCCCTTCCCTCTGTCCTCTTCTGCTTGCCGTACTATTCCAATGCCTTCCCTCTGTTAGTTATTTCCTATTTATCCTATATACAGTTTGCTTTGCATATATTTGTATGTTGCCTTCCCCATTAGAGAGTAAGCTCCTTGAGGGCAGGGACTGTCTTTTGCTTTTTTTTTATATTCCCAGCACTTAGCTTAGTACCTGGCATGTAGTAGGAACTTAAAAAGATGTTAATTAATTGAATATTCTTTCCTTTCAGCAGTAAACAAAATGAACACTTGTGAAATTGGATCCATAACAGGAAAGCATAATTGGGTGTAAAGGGATTGGCCATTCCTACTGAATCACCATCCCATTGGACCTAGGATAGGGACTTTTGAGCATGCTGATGCCATAGAAGAATGAGGCCGTGGGCAAGGGAGGTATATTAGTAAAAGCAACATTTCAGAGTCATATTATGTTGTAGTATGTTCTTCTGAGACTCTGAGGCAACTTCCTTGGCTTTATGTTTCCAACATCACATTTTATTTATATATCTATTGGGCTTGAACTTCAAGATGAATTTTGTTTAGACCTATTCTGGCTTTTAGTTTACTCTTTCTTGTATCATAGGTTGGCTGATACCTTTTTACTCAAGAAGAGTCTTCCCCTGGGGGTTCTAGATATTTAAATTAAATTCCCCACCAGGGAAATGGGTATGACTAGTAGAAGAGGTTGGAAGGAGATATCACATAGACACTTTAGATTTTTTTCTTCCTTTTTTTTTTTATAAACTACTGATAGAGTACAGTCCAAATAACCTCCTTTATAGGTATGACAAATAGCACACAAAGGATTTTTTTCTTATTTGTTTCTTAGGCCTTCACTGCATGCAAATGACAAGATAAACTTCAAATAAAATAGTGTGGTTTCTCATAGTTCCTACTAATATTTTATATGTTGTTCAGTCATTTCAGTTGTGTCTGACTCTTCATTACCCCATTTGTAATTTTCTTGGCAAAGATATTACAGTGGTTTGCCATTTCTTTCTCCAGCCCATTTTACATATGAGGAAATTGAGGCAAATAGGGTTAAATGATTTGCCCAAGATCAGACATCTAGTAAGCATCTGAGGCCAGATTTGAACTCAGGAAGACGAGTCTTCCTGACTCCAGGCCTGGCACTCTATCTACTACATCACGTGTCCACTGCCCATCATCTTGTAGATGAAGCAACTAAGATTCAGAGAAAGTAAATTATTTGCTTGAGGTAAATGGCTAGTTAGCCACAAGGTCAGGATTATATCCCAGGCCTCTTGACTCAGTATTTTTTTCACTACATGATGTCTCATTACATTATTATGGATCATGCAGGACCATTCTGTAGGAGTCCATGTAAAGGAAGAAATTATTTGATACGTTATGCTGTAATTTTATATAATGTCCCTTATAGGATCAGCAGTGGATTACATGCATCATCCAAAGGGCCCACCAGCTAAATTCTGAGAGGTTTATCATCAAGTAGGTTACAAGGTGATGAATTTATTTATTTGTTTGTTTGTTTGTTTATTTAATTATTTTTGCTGTGTTAGTTCACAGACTGTTTTTTGTGACCTAGAGAGCTGAAGACTCACATTAGTGAAGTAAGTACCTACACTGAAAAAATCCTGAATTTTTAAGTGCTGAAGGTAGGAAAGACTTCTGGGAGTCTTACAGTTGCAAAGGACTCACAGGAACCCAGAAACAGTTATAGAAATACACTTCCCCTTCACCTCTATCATAGGCTCCCAGGAGGTAAAGACTCTCAGGAGACTTGTGTAACTCCACACAGACTTCTCATTCCTCTTAGTCTATACTGTCTGGACAGCAAATAAAGGTCTAGACCTTATGGCCAACCAGGTTGGTTTGGCCCATCTTTCTGTAAGTGGTCGTCTTCTTCTCTAAGAAGAATATATTTTCAAAAAGCACCTACTCCTTTCACAGTCACCACCTAGGAAGCTACCAAGCTCTGGAGCTGATGAGCTAGCCACCAAGGTTAGAAACATCCATCTCAGGGTCACTGTTTCATTACCTACTCTCAAGAAACACAAAAAATAAGTCATCTAGTGACTTGAGATCCAATATCAGGCTTACCAGGACAAGAACATGTACACATTGTCACAGGTGCGTAGCCACCCTAGGAGCTAATGGGGAGTAGGAAGGAAGAGAAATTCCCTCTTCACTTTCAGGGAGTCTGCAGGAAAACTGTTAGAATCCCAAGATACATTGTTCAAAATAGAGGAAGCGAGAAAGAGACTAGAAATTGCTTCTGCTTTTAAAGTCCATCGAGTAGGTGGTTCTTCCTGCTCAGGCAGGCAGGCAGTTTAGGTAATCATCTTCAATAGAGCTCCTAGTAATGGTGACACACAAGGATTAATAAGGAACCTCCAATTATTACTACTCCCTTAGCAAGAGACCTGAACATGGGAGCCACTAGAATGGGCTCAGCTCAACGCAAGTGCCATAGTCCAGTCTATCAGGAGGCCTCTCTAGATCACCCCCTTTACATTTTCTTTTTATATAATTTTTATGTCACTGACCATACTTTTCCGATCTTCCAAATGTATTCCTACCCACTGAGACCTCTCTTGTAAGATAGAATTTTTTAAATGGAAAACCAAAAAAAGCAGTTTAGCAAAACTAACCAAGAAATCGACCAATTTCAATGGTATACAAAATGTTTTACACACACACCCGTCCTATCTCTCGTGCTTGCAATGTGCTCCCTCCTCATCTCTGCCTCCTGGCTTCCCTGGCTTCCTTCAGGTCCCAGCTGCAAGCCCAGCTTCTGCAGGAAGGCTTTATCAATCCAGTGCCTTCCTCCTGTCGATTACTTCCAATTTACCTGTACATAGCTTGTTTGGATGTAGTCTTTCCCATTAGATTGTAAGCTCCTCTAGGAGCTTAGAATTGTGGAACTGTGGGACAGACACGTTGTTTGTTTGTTGTTGTTGTTTTGTTTTGTTTTTCACTTTCTTTGTATCCCCAGTGTTTAACACAGGCCCGACACATGGTGGGTGCTTAATAAATGCTTATTGACTCATTGACCTACTGAGAGATACATTTTCTCTCTTCTATAGTGTAACTTTTTTTTTTTGAACATCTCTGTTAATCAATATCTGGGGCAGCTAGGTGGCCCAGCGGATAGAGTGCCCAGCCAGAAGTCAAAAGACTCATCTTCCTGAGTTGAAGTCTGGCCTCAGACCTTTACTATCTGTGTGAGCCTGGGCAAGTCACATAACTCTGTTTGCCTTAGTTTCCTCATCTGTAAAATAAGCTGAAGAAGGAAATGGCAAACTACTCTAGCATATCTGCCAAGAAAATCCCAAATGAGGTTACAAAAAGTCAGGCATCACTGAAATGACTCAATAACAAATCAATATCCAGGGATTCAGCCATTAGTGTTTATCACTGTCGTAACTGTTGTCCTCTTTAGAACCCAAAGAGCACTTACTCTAGATGGCATTGTTTTCCAGGAATTCCTGATTGCATATGGCATTATGCTGATTGCGTCAGTCCAATAATATAGGGGCCTGCTAACAGGATTAGTTGTTGTCCAATCATTTCAGTCGTGCCTTACTCTTTGTGACCTCATCTGGGGTTTTCTTGGCATAGATACTGGAATGGTTTGCTATTTCCTTCTCTAGATCATTTTATAGTTGAGGAAACTGAGGCAACAAGGGTTAAGTGACTTGCCCAAGGTCACACATCCAGTAAGTGCTTTGAGGCAAGATTTGAACTCAGGAAGATCAGTCTTCCTGACTTCAGGCCCAGCACTCTATCCATTGTGCCACCTAGCTGCCTGAAGATTTATGGTTGATAAAAAAAAATAAACTAGTGGTAAAAGAAAGATTGAATAAAGAATGTGTATTACCCAGTCAATGATGGGATCTATAGCCTATTGATTCAGTCCATCAACACAAGTATCTTGAATAGACACTGAAGATTGTGTGGTTTGTCCATCCTTCTTGAAGTGGACTATGATATCAGGAAGATGATGCCATGACATCAAATGAATTGGATTTAAGTGAGGGAGGGCTGTGCAAAGTCACCAACCTCATTTTCTCCTCAGAGGCCATCCGGGTCCTGTGGCCAGATATAGATCAGGCCAACTGGAGTGACCCAGGATACAGTGGGAGACCTTGGCCTTTTTAAGCCAAAGCCTTTCTGAGTTCTGACTTTGAGGCAATGCTCATTCAGCGATTAAGGCTGTTTAAGAAGTGAGCCAAGAAATCCCCCACCCCATCCCCCCCAAAAAAGAAAGACTTAAACTGAGAAGGGCAGACCCTCAGGGGTTTCTGGCCAAAAGAGAAACAATAACTACTTACATTCACCCTGAGTCAAACAGTAACCATTAAATGGTATGGTAGGGACCTATTGTTGGCCAATCAATAAAAGCCATTGGGTTTAAGACAGGTCTTTAAGAAAGAAATCTAGCCAGTAAGCCTCAGGACAATGAGTGAGGCCCATAATCTAATATGAGGAAGAGACGGGGTAGATCACATGTGAGAAGGGATAGTGTTTTTTCAGTTAACCAAAGCTACTCCTGGCCATTAAACCCATCTATTTTTTTTTAATGACAGCTTTTGTTTTTATAGCGTTTACATTCCTAATATGTCCTTCTCCTTTCCTCTTCTCAGACAGCCATCTCTTAGAGAAAAAAATAAAATATAAAGAAGGCTGAAACAGTTCAGCAAAATCCATCCACAAATCAACCTGATGGGGTCATGGGACCTGAACCCCTTTTGTGGGACAGCCACCCTCACCCAATTAAACTCAGAGACCTCTCAAAGTGGAAGCAAAAGTCACTCCTTATTGCAATCCCTCGAAAAGGGGCATCTACTCCTCCAGTGCACTACCAGGAGAGAGTCGAGGCACAGAAAAAAAATGACGTTATATACCCTAATGTAAACAAACCTCTACCCACCCGTTGACTGGGAGGCGGGCTTACCATCTAGGTACGAAAATTCTTCCCCAAAACAAAGAACAAGGAAACAGGGTATAGCCAATCCAAACATACATGTCCTTATTTAGCAAACCTAATGCTGATGTGGCAGTGGTGTGGCAATCAAGGCTGGGGGAGGGCCTGGATCCCCATAAGTTTAGGTAATTTCTTAGAAACCGAAGTTTAGGCCTATTCGTTCTCTCAGAACCTATCTCTAGTTTCAAGACAGTCTCTTTATCACCACCCTGAGAAGTCTTCACAGAGGTTATATCTGTGAGGCAAAAGACCAGGTCTTTGGGACCTGGACCCCTAAAAGCCCTGAACTTTCCCACACTGGTGTAAGACCATGCCTTTGCCTTGAACTTTCCCATACTGGCATTTGGCCCACCTAGATACTCAATAACTCTTTTAACTGTCCTTTCATTGCTATCCTACTGATGAAATTTAGGGGTTAGGGTGCTGGGACCCCAAAATCATGCCACATGGGTCCTACCCAAAAGAATTCGACCCAAACCTTCTTTCAGCCAAAGACAAGGTTTATTAGAACATCCATCATATTGGGCAGCCCCTTAATGAGTCTGAATGTTAGTGATCTATTGACTAGATTATAAGAATCTGAGCATCTTAATGGAGACAAGATGGATCTTATATACAGAAAGACTATGGGAGGGATCTAGGAGTGGTCAAGTAATACGAGATAATAGAACTCCAGAGACCTGGATCACTTGGTCAAGGGAGAATGGAGCCTAGATTGGATTAAGGGTAGGAAGTGGCCTGGGACCATATGGCTGGCCTAGGTTAAAGATAATTGGTAGTTTGGGTGTAGCCACAATGAAAGGCCAGTTGATGGAGTTATAGCCTCAGGGGATTGCCAATTTGGTGGGGGGGGGGGGGGGAAGTCCAGGGTTTTTCCTTTTTGCAATCCATCCTCATCACTACCTTGACTCCTTTCTTTGTCTACACCTGGCCCACCCCACACTAGTTGCTACTCCTTAATCCCATCCAGATCTTCCCACAGTCTTTTTCTGTATAAAAGTATCAGTCCCATCCTCATCAAATTTGAAGATTTGCTAGAAATCTTGCCCTCCTAACCAGTGTCATAATAAAACCTCACTACTCTGACTGAAAGGTTTCAGTAGTCAAATTCTTTCAAGGCTGACCCACCCTATACCCTTGCATTGTAGGGTTCCCAGCACCCCAAACCACAACAAACCTAGTCTTACATTATATGCAATGTTTCACTCTCATAGTCCCCTTCCTCTGATGGGGTGATGTGACCTGGACCCCTAAAAGGAAAACACCATGTCTTTGAAAGCAACCCAGTCCCTGAATTTTCCCATACATTTTAGTAGTCCAGATCACTGGCCCAAGGAATCTGGCCCACCCCAGCCCACCTGGATAACTTAATTAGCTTATTGGACAGTCCTTTCACTGTTCCTCTTGGCCCACCCTAGACTACTTACACATACCAACCACTACTTAATCCCATCCAGATCCTTTCACTGTCCTTTTTGTATATAAGCATCAGTCTTAACCTCATTAAGTTGCAGGTTCACTAGGAACCCTACCCACTCTATTGACATTATGATAAACCTTGTTATTTGACTTGATGAAGGTTTGAGCTAGTGAATTCATTCTAGGTGGATGCCGCCCTATACCCTGACATTTCAGGGTTCCCAGCAACCCCAAACAGAATCACCTACACACACATCTGAAAAGAAGGAAGGAAGGTGAATTCTCAATTCTCTTCTTTGGGGACAAGCTTACTTGCTAAACTTTCATGGCATTCAGTCTTAATTACTTTGTCATTTTTTTTATTCATTCCATTTCCTTTGTTGTAATCATTAGGCACATTGTTTTCCTGGCTCTACTTATTCTCTTTTCATCACATAGGCCTTCCTATTTCTCCCTGCATTCTTCATATTCATCATTTATTATTGTGCAATAGTTGTCAATTATATTTACCCCAATTTGTTAAGCTATTCCCCATTTGATTGGCATCTGCTTTCTTTTCAGTTTTTTGCTTCAACAAAAAGTGCTACTATAGTTTGGTGTATATGTGATCTTTCTGTGACCACCCTAAGGTATAGGTTGCTAGATGGACCAATGAATGGAATACTGGAACAGGGGTTGGGAAGAACTGAGTTTAAATCCTGCCTCAGACATTTACTATAGCTGTGATGCTAGGCTAATCACTTAAACTCTCTGCCTCAATTAATTGTCTTACCTGTAAAATGCAGATAATAATAACCCCTACCTTCTAGAGTCATTATGAGGATAAATGTGCAAATAAATTGAGCAAATATTTGCAAAGTGCTTTATAAACTTTAAAATATTATTATTAGCTCAGCAGTGGCATCTCTGGGTCACAGGGTGGGGAAATTTCTGATCATTTTCTTAGCATAATTAAAGGCAGGTAGGGGGTCTAGTAGAAAGTAGGGTTTGGAATCAGGAAGATCTGAATTCAAATCCTTTCTCAGACATTTACTCACTGTGTGATTCTGGGAAAGTTGCTTAACCTCTCTCAGACTTCAACTTATTCATTTGTAAAATAAAGATAATAATATCACCTGCTTCATAGGATTATTGTAAGTGTCAAATGCAAAATGTTTTGTAAACCTCAAAGTACTATATAAACGTTAGCTATTATTAGTAATAATGATAATAATAACAATATTTAAATTCCAAATTGCTCTTCAAAACTGTTGTGCCAATTCATAGCTCCACCAATAGCATATTAATGTGTCTATCTTTCTTCAGTTATTCCAGCATTAGCTGTTCCCATCTTTTGTCATTTTTGCCAGTTCACTGGGTATGAGATGAATCCTCAGAGCTGCATGGATTGGCATTTCCTTATCATTAATTATTTGGATCCATCTTTAATTTGTTAATAGTTTGGAATTCTATTGAGAATTATTTGTTCACATCATTTGACCTCTTATTCACTAGAGAATGGCTTTTTGGTCTTTTATATCTCTTTCAGTTGTCTATACAATCCAGATATCATACTCTTGCCAGAGATATTTGATGTAAATAGGTCTTTGTTTCCCCATTCAATTATTTTTTTTTTCTAATCACTTCTAGTTGTGTTAATTTTGCTCATGCAAAACCTTTGAAATAAAATTTGAGGTCTGGAACTGCTATTCCTTCTTCATTCTTACTTTTTTCCATTATTTCTTCCATATTAATTTTATTATTAAGGGATTTTGTTCAGCTCTATATAGTACCCCTTTGGTAAGTTAATTGAGATAGCACTAAATCTACAAACTAATTTAGTTGTTATCATCATTTTAATTATATTGACATGGTCCTGCCAAAGCCTTTTTCTTTTTCTTTAAACACTGGTTCCTTCCTGGTGATAATATATGGCTGCCAATTATGGAACTCCATGATCTGAAGGTAATCATAATCAGAAGTGACCAAAAAGAAAATTAGTGAATATAAGTAGTATGCAATATATTACCAAACATGATTTACATGCAAGAAATGGAGTAAAAGGCATCACTGGTATGCATGACCACAAAAGAGATAGACCTTTCATATAAGGAGGAAGTATAACAGATGGCCAGTCTCAAGGCTGTAGTGGTATCCATGAAAAATTTAAAAACTTCAACAGAAGTCCCCCAGCATATTAAAACATACCTCTATTGTGGGTTGGGGGAGGGAAGTGTGAGGGAACAACATACAAGATGAGAATGTATAGGTGGTTTGAGATATGCTCTTTGGAAGGTAGAACCCACACCAATGAGATCTCAAATCAGTTAAAATTAGAGTACCTTGAAAAGGTCATGCAGTGTAATCCTGAAGTTAAACAATCAAGCCAAATAGTATTGTCTAAATAATAGCAATAATAATATAAGCTTATATGTAAAGGAGAAGTCCTATGATTTCATCAAAAGTAGGAAAATCTCCAGAAAGGAAAGTCCTTTAGCTGCCTTGCATTTATATTCGCACTATTTTTTATTTAAGGTTTATAATGTAAGGGGCAGCATAGTAAAGAGAGAATGGTCTTGGAGTCATTAGGCTGGAGTACAAGTACTAGAACTCATGTTTCTATGTGACCTTGGGCACCTAACCACCTCCCTGAGCCTCAATTTCTTCATCTTTAAAATTAGGATAATAGTTCTGAAGCCATCCTCCACAGCCTGTTCTTTCCTGAGCAACAGCATGACCAGAAGCTTTAACTACTCTCTTAACAGCATAACTCAAGTTAGTTTCCATGGGTCTCAGAGATTGAACCTGTTTCCCAAACTCTATTTCATGAGAAGAAATGCACACATGGTCTTCTTCCGGCTCTACCACTCTCTACATTCAAACTGTGCTAAGGACAAGGTAGCTCCTACTAGGTCAGGTCATTCTCTTCTAGTTTGATGTGAAAGGAGGGTAATAGTCAATCAATAAGCACTTATTAAATGTTTACTGTATGCCAACACTTACTATGTCTCCAGCTACCAACTGGGAAGCCAAAGACAAAGGAAAAAATATATTCTGCCTATAAGGAGCTTATATTTTAGTAGAAGGTCACTTAAGTAGGCATGTGTAGGACACAGATTAGATGGAAGGTTACAGTAAGGTTGGGGATGTGAGTGGGGAGAGGCACTAGCAGCCTTCAAAGCCAGAGCTTTGAAGAGGAGGAAGTCAGGAGGGTGTCTTTTGCACTAGAGAAGGAAGATTTGAAAGGATACTTTACCTTCTATACCATGGACCACTTGTTGGTCTAGTGAAGCCTAGGGACACCTATTCAGAATAATATTTTTAGATTCATAAAATACAGAGGATTACCAAGGAAATTAATTTTGTTGAAATACAGTTATAAAATATTGAAAAACAATAAGTTCTTAGTGTCTAGGTTAAGAACCCCTAGAGGAAATCTTACACCTCAGCACTTTGGAGAAGTTGGTCTAGAGGCTGTCAAAATCAAAGTGCTGTAACTGACAAAGGAACTGATTTATTTATTCAAAGCTATATTTAAATAATCTATTTCTTCAAAATGACATTTAAAGAATCACTTAATCATTGGGAAAGAGGAAGAAATGGGAAATTATTTATTCTAAAATTAGTAGCTACCAAGAAAAAAACTAAATATTTTTTCAAACAAGGTCATACATAAAATCATGAACTCCAAACTATTTACAATGTGTTGTAACAAATAATGCAAACATTGGGGTTTATCCATGTTCTGATATTTCATTTGTCTGAATATTTTTCCAACTTCATTGTTGTAGTTATTATTAGTTCTTAGTAGGAATGAGTATTTGGTTTTTTCTTTTTTTTCTGATTCTGCTTTTTCCATTTTACATCCCTTCATAGACATCTCTCCATATGTCTGTTTTCTTTAGAATTGTCATTTCTTACATCACCACAATATTCCATTACTTTGATATACTGCCATTGATTCTGTCATTTCCAATTACTGGCAATATGGGCTTTATTTTCCCAGTAGTGTAAGCACTACTGTTCTGAATATTATTGTATGGATGGATTGTTCCTTTCTTTATAGCATCCTTAGGATACAGCCCTAGTGATAGATTACTGGCCCCGAAGGCAATATGGCTTTTATAATTCTTATTGTATGATTACATATTGTTTCTTCCAAAAGATTGTACTGCACAAGGAAAATAGAGGTTATTAAAGACCAACTATATTTCCAGATTATCAAGTATATGACCTGGGATTATAGCTTGTATGTGGCTACAATGATCAGTTAGCAGAGAACTTTTGTTCTTCAGCTAGCTCAATAGTTGGCAGTTACATGACTACATGATGTGGTTTCAGTTCTATTCACCCCAATTATTTTCTCCATCAGCCTGCCGCAGGTGACAGGGCTTGAAATTCCAGTCAGAGAATTTAAGAGGTGAGAATCCCTGTGGCCACCTAGCCCAACTAACCCTGAAACAAACAAACAAAAAAAGAATCTTGTCTACACTGCAGTCCCTGTACCTGACAAGGTTCATTCATTCAGCTTTGCTTTAAGACCTTCCTGTGAGGGAGAATTTATCACCTTCTTAAGGAAATGAGTTCCATATTTGGACAGCTCTAATTTAGAAATTTTGTTTGTTTTCTTGGAATTAGTCTAAATATGTTTACCTACAAATTTTATGCATTACTCCTTGCTCTGGTCTCAAGCCAAACAATTAAACACTGAATTGGAAATCCTAAAAATTAAAGGTAAGATTAATAAAATTGAGTGTAAAAAACCATTGAATTAATAAATAAAACTAGGAGTTGATTTTTCTGAAAAAACAAAGTTAATAAACAATTGGCTAATTTGATTAAAAAAGAAAGAGAAGAAATCACTAGTATCAAAATGAAAAAGGTGAATA
This sequence comes from Vombatus ursinus, assembly GCF_900497805.2. NCBI lineage: Eukaryota > Metazoa > Chordata > Mammalia > Diprotodontia > Vombatidae > Vombatus > Vombatus ursinus. Next base: position 31,636,180 of record NW_020955033.1, read on the forward strand.
TACCACTAATGAAGCTATAATTAAAGCAATTATAAGGAATTATTTTGCCCAATTATATGCCAATAAATTTAACAATTTAAATGAAAGGGGAAAATATTTACAGAACAAGACTGAACTTGCTTCCCACATTATCACCCTTCAAATAGTTGAAGACAGGTATCATGTCCTCCTTAGTAATGTCTTTTCCAGACTAAATATTCCCTGTTCCTCTAATTCATCCTCATTTCTCATGCTCTGTCAACTCTTCACCATTCTGATTACCTTCCAGTTTGTCAATGCCCTTCTTAAAATTTTGTATCCAGGGGTATACAAAAGAAGAAGGAGGAGGAGGAGGAGGAAGAAAGAAGAAAAAGCTATATGTGGTATAAAAAGTGGAACTATTGTGTCCTTATCCCATTGAGCTAGCAGAATATATTGTTAGGCTTCTTGGGTGCCATATCCCATTGTTGACTCTCAGTTGAGTTTACTGTGCATTAAAACCCTAAGGTCTACTTGGATCAATTACTATCTACCCTTGTCTTCTCTCATTACCTCCTTGTGAAATTGATTTTTTGAACATTTTTATCTTATTCCACTGCTTTCTATGTTCTATCGTGTTGAGATCTTTTTGAACTCACTATTATTCTTCCCAAGTCTGTAACATATGCAAAGTCCATTATTACTCATAAGATCATAAATCCCAGGGTATGAAGGAGGCCTTAGAGATCATTTAGTTCACTTCTGGCATGAAATATAAATTACAATATCCTTGACACAAGTGGTCATCCAGCCTCTTCTTTAATGTTTCCATTGAAGGGAACTCTTTACTGCCTAAGGCTGCCAAATCCTTTTTTGGACAGTTCCAGTTGTTAAGATATTTAAATATTTTGAAGACAATTATCATGTTCTGTACTCCTTTTTCATTTCCCTAACTCTCTTCTCCAGGCTAAATATACACAGTTTCTTCAAATGATAGCCATTCATGTGGTCTTGAGGTCCATCACCATCTTCTACATGTTCTTTAGCTTAACATCACAAATATAATTCAGACTATACACCAGATGTGACCTGACCAGGAAAAATTATGGTGGGACCATTACCACCTTTATCCTGGAAATTATATTTCTATTATTGAAGCCCAAAATTGAATTAGTGATTGGTGGAGATATATCATGTAATTGACTCAGATTTAGTTTGTAGCTCACTCAACAACATTCTTTTTCAGATGAACCACTCAGTCAATTTTCAAGGTGCTTCTTCTATTCACTGGTAATACTAATGTAAGAGTTTTATCCCATCTGTAGAACAGTATGACTACAAGGACCAATGAAAGTATTATGTGTTAAAAATGTATAATTCAGATTAATTTGGCATTGGAATAGGCATGGGAACAGGGAGACTGAGAAGGAGAGGAATTGGACTTATAATTTCATGGGAAGACAGAATTCTCAGGTGAGAAACTCCTTCTACCCTTGCAAATCAGGTAACTTCTTTGAAACTTATAGTCTTAGAGAAGTGCCTAGGTCACTAAGAGGTATTGGATAGAGGAAGGACTTAAACTCAAATCTTCCTGGAGCACAGTGGATAAAGGACCAGGCTCTGAGTCATACAGACCTTAAAAGAAAGAGTTTAAATCTAGCCTCAGACACTTATTAACTGTGTAACCCTGGGCAGTCACTTAAATTGTGTTTGCCTCAGTTTTCTTATTGTTAAAACTCAGATAATAATAGCACCTACCTCCCAGGGCGGTTGTGAGGATCAAATGAGATAAGAGTTGTAAAGTGCTTCATGACTTTTCTGCTTCCCTCTTTCCTATTTCTCTTCCTCTTTCCCTCTGCTTCTTCTTTGCTTTCTTTTACTTTCTTCCTTTTTCCCTTCCTTCCTTCCTTTCTTTCTTTCTCTCTCTCTTTCTTTTTCTTTCTTTCTTTCTTTCTTTCTTTCTTTTTTTCTTTCTTTCTTTCTTTCTTCCTTTCTTCCATATCTATCAGATTTTCCACCCTTCCTGAAAGTGCACTTCCTTTCCTCTTGCCTCCCATTTATAAGTGTAACTATTTTTATGTGTTTGGTGTGCAGCATTTTGTACTCTATTTCTTATGTAGCTGTGTATGTCTCAAGTCTCCTCTGATAGATTAGAATCTCTATGAGGACAGGAATTTCTTATAGAAAGGAATAAATCTCTTTCTGGGAAGTTCTCATGTAAAGTGATATAACTCTGGAATATGAAACAATCAATCTCCATCTCATTTTGCTTTATGATTTTAAGAGTGCTAGGTATGTCTGTGGGCTGTAGGACCTGCCTGACCACCAAGAGAGTTTTGACTATACTTTCACTGTATTGTGCCCAGAACTTCAACTCAGAGTTTGCTGAATCCAAGACCAAAACCCAGCAGCTTTATGTCACTCTACAAGTTCCTTGAACCTATATCCCATTCTCCCTCCAAAAGGCTGGTCAGAGATCACTAGGCACCTGGGCAGTCAAGTTCAATTAATACTGAAATGGATTCCATTCAAAAGTATTTCTTAAATTCCACCTCTATCTAGATTGAGGACCTGTTAGGCCTTGAGTGAGCTACAAGGTTAAAAGAAGACCATACTGGCCACAAGGAAGTTCCATTACCACAGCAAAGAGAAGACATATGCACAAAACATTGTATTAATAAATAGGCTATATTAAATGACATGTGCAACATGTATAACCCATATCAAATTGCTTACCATTTTAGAGAGGGGAAAAGGAAGAGAGGGAGAAAAATTTGGAATTCAAAATTTTTTTAAAAAAATGAATGTTAAAAACTGTCTACATGTAACTGGAAAAAAATAAAATAATATCTTAAAAAAAAAGGAGAATTTCTGCTCTGAGTGAGAAAGGATTGAATTTTGCTGGGCACCAGAATCAAGATGAAAAGGCCTGATCCCAATGTGAATGTTGGAGCTGTCAGCATGTAGGCACTAATAGATACACTGAGATATATATTGACTTTTGGAAACTGTAACTGAATTGGCTTCTTTCACTAACGCTATTGTTTAGTTTGGAGTTGTTGGTACCTGATCACCTACTGAAACTGCTTTTGGAGAAAGTGAATGAATAGGTAAATGAATTAGTGAATGAGTGAATACATAAATAAATAAATAAGTGAAAATAAGTGACATGTGCAACCAAGGAAACAGGAAAGTGCAGAAGTAGGAGACTGAGGTAAGACATTTTTCAAAATATTTTTTATTGCAATCTTCTGTTTTATGTTCTTGTTCTCATACAGACCTCCTCTTCTTTCTTTCTAGAGAGCCATTGCATCAAAGAAGACATATACTCATATTGTAAACAATGTCTTTAATGAAACTTGAATCATTTGCACCCAGGCCCCAACTTGATGAATTGATGGGCAGGACAATTTTGGCCTGAAGTACCTAGGTGTGAACATCGTTGCCATTGTACCCCTTCATTCTACAAAAAAAAAAAAAGGACAGAGGTGAAAATGCAATTCTCAGCAAAGCACTATGAGGACACAAGAGTTCATACCTTTTTTGGGCAGAGTAAAGGGAGAGTCCAAAAAAAAGAACCCTTTAGAAGATGGCAACAACTCAGCCCTAAACACTTTTGCTGGTGGAGCTCAAGGGAAAGAGCTAGCATTATTATCTATCCTGAGAGGAATATCTGAGAAGGAAGAAATCAGAGGGAGCAAGCCGCTGCAACATTAATGTGCCCAAAGTGCAGGGGAGTAATCGAATATAGCAATTTGGTGCCCAACAGGCACCTGCAGAATCCAGCACTGGCAAAATGCTCAGACCTTATTTTCTGCAGAGTGTGGTGGGCCTGACCACCTGTGATCAATTTGGAGAAAAAGAGAAGCTCTTCTGTGAGGAAGACCAGAGACCCCTCTGTGAGTCTTGTTTATTAACCCCAGAGCACAAGGATCACCAAGTGCTTCCCTTGGAAAGTGTTGCTGCCAAATGCAAGGAAAAGCTCCAGGAGACATTGACTATCTTGCAGAGAAAAGAGGAGGAATTTAAAGTGAAATTGGAATATGAGAGAGAAAGAAAGGTACAGTATAAGGAGGGTATACATGTTTTAAACAGTTAATGATATCCGAATATGAGAAAATACCCCAGTTCTTATGGGATGAAGAAAATCTGCATCTGCAAAAACTGGACCAGGAATTCAGAAACAATCTGGCAAAACTCAAGGAGAGCAAGGCCACATTGTTGCAACAAATCCAAAAACTGCAACGAATGACATTAGAAGTAGAGGAGAATTTGGATGAGGCACCCTTGGAAATGCTTAGGATTGTGAAAGGCACCTTGGAAAGGAATGAGGAACTTCCTCTTCAAAAACCAAAGGTTGCATCCTTTGATTGGACCACCTGCCCTATCACTGGCTTGAGAGAAATGTTCATGAGCTTCTACAGAGATATAACTCTGGATCCTGAAACAGGCAATCCTCATCTCATTGTGTCTAAAAATTTGAAGAGTGTCAAGTATGGAAGTGTCTCCCAGGACCTACCTGACAACGAAGAAAGATCTGACTATGTTCTTCTTGTACTGGGGACTCAGACCTTCACCTCAAGCAAACACTATTGTGAAGTGGAGGTGAGAGGTACGACACAGTGGGAAGTGGTATCTGTGAAGATTCATTCTGCAGAAATGGGAAATGCTACTTATCATCTGAGGATATGAGGGCTCTAATAGGCTTCAAATATAGAAATGATTTCTTTCTCTGGAATTCACAAGATTATTATCATGCAATGCAACCTATACACAAAGTGGGCATTTTCCTTGATTGTGAAAGGGGACATGCAGCATTTTACAATGCTGTGGACATATCTTTTATCTATAGTCCCCCAAACCTTATCTTTCAAGGGCCTGTTTGTCCTTGCTTCTCTACTTATCTTCCCAATGAAGAAAGTACCCCTGGATCTCTCATTATCTGCCCCAGGAGTAACCAGTAAATGACTGACAAATGATCATAATGACTATGGGACACTTTCAATTTCAAGCAACTGAAAACAGCACCTGAAATTTCCATTCCTTAGAACCCATGTGAATCAGATGGTCAATAAAGTAATGGATGAGTATCAACTATAATGAGAACAAAAATCTGTCATATTAATGCCTTTTATTAATACTAGTGGACCTTAACTCACTAATACCTCATATAGGATATTGACAATGCTGTTATAACACAACCCATCCTCTGTGGAAAATTATTACTTTCCTATGGCCCATGGAAATGAATGTCACTTACAATAGTGTATATGTCCAAAATATAAACATACACACATATGTGCACATATATACATACTTACATACACAAACACCTATACTGAAGAACATATGTATATTTTGTGTTATATGTATAAATACATATTATACTGGAAGAAAATTAATATTATGCTATTTTATTAATAATAATCACTAATTTATGATACATCCTTTTCCTCCTATTTTTGTTAAGACCTCACTCCTGAAAAGGTCAGTCAGTCTCTGAAGACTGTAACTGAGTAAGATAATCTTCTCACAGACCCAAGGCATCTACCAGGGCAGGTACCCTTAATTTTATTTTAAGGGTAGAAGCCCTTACTTTTTGTTTACTCAGATAGATCTTTTCCCCCAGGACATGGCTCCTTGTCCTTGATCGGCTCCATTAGACTTTAGGGTGACCCAGGAGAAAATTAGCCAGAAAGGTCCAGATGGAAATGGGTTCCCCTGCCCAGATGCTACAAGGCTGCTGAGTCTCATGATCAAACCATGTTCTCAGCAAGAGACGAAGACATTAAATGTCCACCAATCAGGGTTGAGTTTCACTTGTGTGTGTGTGGGGGGGTGTACCCTGTTTTCTTTTAGCAGGTGGAGTCAAGATGGTGGAGTGAAAACAGTGACATGCTTGAGCTCTCCCCCAAACCCCTCCAAATACCTGAAAAAAATGACTCTAAACAAATTCTAAAGCAGCAGAACCCATAAAAAGACAGAGTGAAACAAATTTCCAACCCAAGACAACCTGGATGGTTGATCAGAAAGGTATATCGCGCTGGGGGGGGGGAGGAGCGAAGTTTGGCGTGGGCGAGCAGGCCGCAGCAAACCTGGAGCAGGCCTCAGGCAGCTGTGGCGGTTTCCAGACTTCTCAACCCACAAACGCCAAAGACAACTTAGAAAGTCAGCAGGAAAAGTCTATGACTGTGGTGAGAGAGAAGCTAGGTCTCAGCCTCCCTGGGGCAGTGGCTGCCTCCTGAGCTTCTGGCCCACAGACTGAGGGGGAATTGAGTGGCTGATCAGAAGGGAATTGCAGGGATCTCTTTGCCAGAGCTGAGGAAGGAATCTCTTGCTTTGCCCATGCTTGGATCTGGGTCACAGTTCTGAGGGGTGGTTCTGGTGTGGTAGAGCTTGTTGTGGTGGTGGAGAGAAAACACCTTACTCCTTATCATAGCACCTTGGAAGAACTGAAAATTTACAGGTCCCTAGAATTATCTCTGAAAACAGCTGCACAAAATCCCTGAAGCTTGGGACAGTACATTCTCCACATTGGAAGCAGACTCTTACCTTAACAAAGAGTTTAAAACTCAAGTAATTGGCTGGGATCATGAACAAACCTCGCAAAAAGAGTCAGACTATATTATCTTTCTTTTGTGACAAAGAAGATCAAAACATACAACCAGAAGAAGACAACAAAGTCAAAGCTCCTACATCCAAAGCCTCCTAGAAAAATATGACTCAGTCCCAGGCCTTGGAAGAGCTCAAAAGGGATTTTGGGGGGTGCACCCTGTCAGAAGGCACACACCTCATTTAAGGTGTTTCAGAGTCAACCTTGATGTCTTTGGTTAAAGATAAAAATCACTGACCATCAATTTATTGATTATTCACCAGCCTAATTAATACATTGATTCTTAATTACCTGGAAACTCTGTCTCTCAGAGATCTTATTCACTACAGCTTGTCAACTAACAAAGGGATCAGAGTCCTATACCCCAGATTCTTATCAGAAAACTCAACCATATCTTTTTGGGCCCAAGTGAAAAATTTGTCCACAAAAGGGAACTTTCTGTTAAGCACTCTGGCCTTAAATTGACTCCCTATTCTCAACTGTTAGATATTCTCTGGGTAAGAATATGTTCTGTGTCTGTTCTGAGTGTTTTCTGTGTGCTGAAGCTTTTAGTAATGGTTGCTGTCACAGTGGGGTCATCAATAAAATGTGTTCTAATTGATAGAGATCTCCAGAAGTAGACAAGAGGGACAAAGTACAATTTCTGGCCACCTCAGGATTTGATGTATTGTGACTTTCTGTCTGCAAACAACAATCTGCATATCAGCACACTGCAAATCCTTGAAGGATATAGTGCTTCAAAAAGGGAGTCTGAGACATTGATCTGTAAGAGAATAAACTTCAAAAATTACATTATACCCATCAGTCTGAGTCAGATAGTTTGTCTCTGTGTGGAGAAATATCAGATTAAGTGTTTCAACACAGAGACTAAAAAAACAAATAAAAAATCCACCGCCACCAACAACAGAAAAACCAGTTTGACCACCTAGGCATCTGTGTGCAAAAGATTTCCTTGAGCAAAGGAAGTAATTAGGAAAAGTAATTTTTATTTTTATTCACTGAGACTCTTTATCCCTGAGTGGGTTCTTGTCTGTCTTTTTATCTCTATATATCTGTAGTGTAATACTTGAAGATCAGCCCTAATTGTTGGCATGTGTTTCAATTGTGCTAAGCAGTGAGCAGAGAAAAGGGTCTTAAACCAGCTTGACCAGGAAGACTTTGCCAGGAGGCACTTCTGCATCTCTTTGCTCATGTTATTTATAGTTAAACTTGGATTTGTTTTTTTCTCTTTCTCTGAAAGGGCAAGAGTTAAGAGAAAACTTTTTTTTAAAATCTCTTTCTGTCTTTGATTGTGGCCAAAATTAAAGACAGAAAAGGGAATATTTTCCCCAATTTATAGAAGTTTGATATCAACTAATTGGAAATTACAGAGGTTTCTTTAAATTGTGGATTGTACAGTGAAATTATTGTAGTGAGTCCCAAATTAGCATACTTGGAAATTTGTTTTAAGAAAGTTAAAAAAAATAACTTTGAATGTTACAGGCAGATTTATTGTTTTACAGCTAAAAGAGGAAGGAAGGAGATTTATATAGTCCAAGGGATTTTTTTTTCCTTTCCTTTCTATAAATGTGTGTCTGTGAGTAAAAACCAAGCCAATTTTTTTTTCTTTTCCTTTTCCCCAAGCAGCAGGGGAGGGGAGGGTATAGTAACAGCGTTATCTGTCTATGGCTCTAGCTCATTTGTTCTGTAAAATCTGGATTCAGTCAAAAGACCACACTTAAAGATCTAGACCTCCACATGTGGCCTCAAGGCTGCAGGTTCCCCACCCCTGCTTAGCTGCTCAGTGGCACTGTTGCAGTTTGGGGTGCTGGGAACCCCAATATGTCAGGGTAAAAGGGGGACTGCCTGGAATGAATTCATGCACTCAAACCTTCTTCCAGTCAAATGACAAGGTTTATTGTTATGCCAATAGGAAAGGGCGGAGTTCCTACTGAATTGTCAGATTTGAGGAGGTGGGGCTGATACAAAAAAAGGGGAAAAGGGTCATTGAAAAGATTTTGATGGGATTAAGGAGTGGTGGAGTGGGCCAGGTGAAGACAATGAAAGAAGTTAAGTGTTAAGTGGACTGGAGAGCCACAGTGAAAGGGCTGTTAAAAGGATTATTGAGTATCTAGGTAGGCTGGGATAGGCCAAATGCCTCAGGCAAAAATCCAGTGTGGGGAAAGTTCAGGGACTGGGCTTCTTTCAAAGCCACAGTCTTTTCCTTTTAAGGGTCCAAGTCCCATCACCTCATGATACTAGCAGGACAATGCCTTTTAATTCATTTAGGGAAAGAGAGAATGTCTCCAAGTGTAGCCTCCTTCTGTTCCTACCTCCCCTTAGTTTATGAACTGGGGTCCCCCAGACAGAGAATGGAACCTACATTGTGTGAGCATGGTGCTGTGAACCCAGTTATAGAAAGCAAGGGCCAATGGCAGGAATTCTCTGTTTCCCTGAGGAGGCATATTATGTGTCCTGTACCTTTAATTCTTAAAGGAAAGACAACCCATGTCTCAATTGGGATTGATAGATGCCCACTCACACTAATTTGCCCAAAAGATTGAGTTCGAAGTTAAACTGAAAAATTTAAGCCTAAATTAGATTAATAATTTTTACATGTTATGGGAACTAAGAATAACAAAAACAGCATAGCCAAAGGGATTCCCTTAAATGAGCCAGATAAAATAGAAAATGAAAGGTCAGTTGGGTCATCTAAAAGATTCTCCCCTTTGTCTAATCAAAATGAAGTGATTTCAGACAGGCTAAAGCCCCCAAGATGTTTGTACTATCTGCATTTCATTATAGGAAATCTCAGCTTTTCCCCAGACCCCAAGATCCTAGACCCAACTTTTCTTTGGGTGCTCCCTTCACCTCATTTTCCCCACCAATTCTAGAAGCTGAATAATTAATTTTTCTAATAATAAAATATCCAGTAGAAATTTAACAAATTCTAATTGACTAACTGAAGCTGAGTGTGGAAAGTTTGTTTTAACTCAGAAGTAGCAGTAGGGTAAGTTGTCTTCCTGATTTTAAGGCTAAAACTTTAATTAGAAAATGATCTTGAATAATAAGAGCTTATAAATCCAGGTTTAATTGGGTCCCCAAACTAAAGTTTGTAAATTGAGTTCAATTTAAATCTGGGGAACTGTCTGGCTATGATATTCTGTTCTCTACAACTGCCCACCCAATATCTGACATTAGGGTAATATGTAAAAAGCAAAATAAGTTTTGTGTCCTTTAAGGCACACTTTTATCAAGGTTCCTCTAGAGTGGCCTTAAATGAAATCAATTTAGAATTTCAGCAATTAATGTTTAGACACGTATGTTACCATTGTAAAAACTTTATATGAAATAGTGGTAAGAATTGAAAAATATTATTTCCATGACTTGTAAATTACCAAGTGTTAACTCTCTTCAGATTCTAAAAAGTGAAGAATAAGTAAACAGAAAAGAGAAGAAAGCAAGTATGATTTAATTTGGAAAAATGTTCTGAGTTGATCTTTGTAGACAACATAAGAGACCTTGATTGTTAATTAGGCAGTCAAGCCTTTTGTAGGCTGTTAACCTGGCTGAAAGAACCCAGAACCCCACTTATGTGAGTCAACAGGAGCATCAGCCACTGCAGCCCTCCTAAAAGTTTTTTGTAATTACTCTGGTCTCGTTGTAAGTGAAACATGTCTCTCCCAATGCATATGCTACTATTTGGCATTAAGGCAAAGTGTTGGGAAAATGCGTGGATCTGAAAATGTGTTAACTATGTGGTCTTAAGTCAAATTACTTCAGCTTACCAACTTGTTAGCTGTATGAAAATAGTGCCTGGCACAACTGTGATAATTCATTGTTTTAGAAAAGTAAACTCTTTGATTCTTTTGGGTTATAGATTTAGTTTGTTAAAAGACTGATGTAAATATGTTTTTAAAAAGACTTCATAAATACAGAAAATAATAACAATGGTTTTCTGTGAAGGTGGGATAGCAAGGACCTCTTATCAGTTAAAAGCAGAATGCTGAGCTCTTACCAACCCTACTAACAATCTGAAGGAATTAGGTTTGAGATTTAATTTTAGTTGAGAACTAGAAATTACAAAATGAAAAGATTCAATCCTTACCCATTGTACCACACTGCTCTAAGAATTTTCTGAAGCTTTGACTTTTTAGTCTCCAAGTGCAGTGAGAAAAACCATTTGGTAACTGTGCTCACCCACCCTTTTCAAAATGGGTTGAAGGAAGCTCTTTTTTATTTTTTTTTGGCTAGACAATGGAGTTAAGTAACTTGCCCAAGGTCACACAGCTAGTAAATGTTAAGTGTCTGAGGCGGGACCGTATTTAAACTCAGGTCCTCCTGAGTCCAGGGCAGGTATATTGCGCCACCTACCTGCCCCAGTAAAAAGCTGTTGTTCATAGAGTACTTATCCTTGGGCCTTACCCATATTATACATCTAGTGCTATACAAACTTTAGCTATTGCGATCTGTGACCTTAAATATTTCCTTGAATCATGAAAATCAAGAATCATTTAATTAACTCCCTCTATGAAAACTCTCAAAGATTTCTGCCTGTGGGAAAAGGGCCATGTCCTGCCAGTACAAGAGGAGAGATTTCCAGAAGACCAGACAACTGCATTAGGAGATACTCAAAGAAACTAGAAAGCTGCATGAAATATCTGAATCCTAAGATATGATGGACTGATGAAATGTACATTAGGAGTGGGTTACTGAGAAAAAAAAAAACAAAACTGTTTACCTTCCCTTTCTCTTCTTCTCCATGCACCATTGTTGTTTGTAAGGTGTGCTTGCTGAAGGGGACTGGTCCTAATGACTCCTATCAATGTGTTGATCAATCCCTCTCCCTCTTCCCTTCACATTATTTCCCATCAAATTAAAACATCTAAGCCTCACAGTTAAAAACTTTTTCTTTTTTGACAATTGGGGTTAAGTGACTTACCCAGGGCCACACAGCTAGTAAGTGTCAAGTTTTTGGTCTGAGACCAAATTTGAACTCAGGTCCTCCTGACTTTAGGGCTGGTGCTCTATCCACTGTGCCACCTAGCTGACCCTAAAAACCTTTTTTAAAAATAACATTTTAATTCTACTCAATTACATATAACAGCCATTTTAACATTTTTTTTAACTTTTGCGTTAAATATTCTATCCTTCCCTCACTCCTCTACCCCCTCTCTGAGACAGTAAGCACTCTGATATAGTATATACATTTGCAATCATGTAAAACATATTTCCAAATTAGTCATTTTTATGGAAGAAAACTCAACCCCCAAAAAAATTTAAAAGGAAAGAAAGTGAAAAATAGTATGCTTCAGTCTGTATTCAGACACTATCAGTTTTTTCTCTGGAGGAAGTTAGCATTTTTCATCATGAATATTTTGGGATTGTCTGAATCACTGTATTGCTGAGAATAACTAAGTTATTCACAGTTGTTCATCATTCAGTATTGTTGTTACCACGTACAATGTACTCATGGTTCTGCTCACTTCATTTTGCATCAGTTCATGTAAGTCTTTCTGGGCTTTTCTGAAACAATCCTGCTTGCCATTTCTCATAGCATAATAATATTCCATTACAATCATATACCACAACTTGTTCAGCCATCCCCTCAATTGATGAACATCCCTTTAATTTTCAATTTTTAGCCACCACAAAAAAAGAGCTGCTGTAAGTATTTTTGTATGAATAGGTTTTTTTCTTTTTTTTTTCATCTCTTTGGGATCCAGACCTAATAGTGCTATTGCTAGATCAAAAAATATGCAGTTTTATGGCCCTCTGGGAATAGTTCCAAATTGATCTCCAGAATGGTAGGATAAGTTCAAAACTCCAACAGTGCATGAGTATCCCATACCCCCTGCCAGATTTATCATTTTCCTTTTCTGTCATATTAGCCAATCTGATAGGCATGAGGGGATACCTCAGAGTTGTTTTAATTTCCATTTCTCTAATCAACAGTGATTTAGAACATTTTTATATGACTACAGATAGCTTTGATTTCTTTGTCTGAAAACCACCTGTTTATACCCTTTTACCATTTGTGAATGGGGAATGATTTGTATTCTTACAAATTTGACTCAGTTCAGTTCTCTATATATTTGAGAAATGAGGCCTTTATCAGAGATATTTGCTGTATTTTCCCCCAGTTTTCTGCTTTCCTTCTAATTTTGTTGCATTGTTTTTGTTTGTGCAAAACTTTTTGAATTTAATATAATCAAAATTATTCATTTTACATTTTGTAATGCTCTCTGTTTCTTGTTTTGTCCTAAATTCTTCCCTCCTAAATAGCCCCGAAAGGGTAACTATAAAAACCCTTGATGAAGTGTTTGTCATTCCAGTTAGTGATTCATTAAGTAGACTCTATCAATGAATCAAAAGGGTAAATGAGAGATATTAATACTATACTAGTCTATTAATAGCTAATTATTAATTTGTAATCTATTCTTTTCATTCTGGTTTTGTTAAGACCCTGTTTTTGAAAAAGTTAGTCTCTTGCAGGTCCCCCAAGGCATCTTACCTCAGTAAGGACTCTTAAGGGCAGGGACTCTTATTTTGTTTACAAAGTAAACAAAATCCAGCCTTAGCTAGATATTTTCCCCTGAGACATGTCTCCTTGTCTTTGATCCCCTCCATTAGAGTTTAGGGCAAAAACCAGCTCAGAAAGGAGAAATTAGGCAGGAAGGACCAGATGAAAATGGCTTCCAGACACCTTGATGCTGCTGAGTCTCAAGATCAAATCACATTCTCATCAGGAAGAACTGAAGAGTTTTAGTCCACCTCTACATTAAAAGTTCACCAATCAGGGTTGAGTTTCATTTGCCAGGAGAGTTCTCTGTCAGAAGGTACCCAACTGATTTAAGGTGTTTCAGAGTCTCCCTTGGTGTTTTTGGTTACTGGAGAACCCACTGGCCATCAATTTATTGATCATTGGCTACATTTATTATTAATTACCTGAAAATTCGGGGGGGGGGGGTATTTGCTACACTATAGTAAATGTAAACTATAGTAGCATAAAGTGCTTAGCACACTGCCTGGCACATAGTAAGCAGTGTATAAATGTTAATTGTTTATTATTATTATTATTATTATTATTATTACTATTGTTATCCAGCTTGCTATCTATTATGACACACAGATAATGCTGATTATGGATAATACTTATTGCTACTCCTTATTAAAATAATTTAAAGAATAGCAATAATGTCATTCACAGGTGATGGGGGTGGTGGTGGCAAGAGTCCCTAAGGACTATCAATCTTGCCTCTATAAGAGGCTGCATGGCATATTAGATAATACATTGGATTTTGAGTCAAGTTCAATAACAGCACCTGAGTTCATAATCCCCCACTAGTCAGTTATTATATATATGACACTAGATAAGTCATTCAATCTTTCTGTGACTCTAATTTCTCATCTGTAAAATGATTGGCTTATACACAATGGCCTATAAGGTCCAACTCTAAATTTCTAATTCTGCAGACTTTTTTGGTCAGGGACAGTTTAAGTTCCAAAGTGGTAGAAGACACAGTTTCCACTCTATTAATCTATAACAGGAATAATAAGTAACTAGGATTTGATATTTGTTGTACACCTGCCCGATAATGAATCAGGCAGATATTGCTTCTATAAGTTGAATAATGACATTCCTGTCAGCCTGAAAAGCATATTATGCAATGTTAATCAGATGTAGCAGTTTCATTTTCCTCTCTTTTTTCTTTTTTTAAAAATTTATTTTGGTTTATGAACAATCACTTCCATAAGCTTTTGAGTCTTAAATTTTTCTCCCCCTCCCTCCCCACTTGCCTCCCCAAGACAGCACACAATCTGATATAGGCTATATCTATATATTCCTATTAAATATATTTTCACATTAGTGATGTTGTGAGTAAGAATTAGAGCCAATAGGAGGAACCACCAGAAAGAGGAAACAAAACAGAACAGAAGAAAAAAAAATAACAAATACTATGCTTTGATCTGCATTCAAACTCCACAGTTCTTTCTTTGGATGTGGTTAGCATTTTCCATCATGAGGCCTTTGGAGATGTCCTAGGTCCTTGCATTGCTGAGAAGCTCTAAGTCTATCAATATTAGTCACTGCACAACGTGGCTGTTACTGTGTACAACGTTCTCCTGGTTCTGCTCACTTCATTCAGCATCAGACCACAGAAGTCTTTCTGGGTTTTTCTGAAGTCTGCCTGCTCATCATTTCTTTTAGCACAATAGTATTCCATTACATTCATATACTACAACTTGTTCAATCATTCCCCAATTGATGAGCATCCCCTCAATTTCCAATTCTTTGCCACCACAGAAAGAGATGCTATAAATATTTTTGTACATGTAGGTCCTTTTCCCATTTTTATGATCTCTTTGGGATACAGCCCTAGAAGGGCTATTGCTGGGTCATATGCACATTTTTATAGCCCTATGGGCATAGTTCCAAATTGCTCTCCAAAATGGTTGGATCACTTCACAACTCCAGTAACAATACATTAGTGTTCCAATTTTCCCACATCTTCTCCACCATTTATCATTTTCCTGTTTTCTCATGTTAGCCAATCTGATAGGTGTGATGTGGTACCTCAGAGTTGTTTTGATTTGCATATCTCTAATCAATAGTGATTTAGAGTATTTTTTCATATGACTTCAGATGGCTTTAGTTCCTTCATCTGAGAACTGCCTATTCATATCCTTTGACTATTTATTAGTTCCTCTCTTGGGCAAAGGGTATGAGACTGAGATTTGGAATAAACTTCAGGTAGAAAAATCCAAAATTGGCAAGAGTTTTGACTTTAAAAATACAGCAAACATATTCCTTATGTGCCAAGATCAGTGCTAAACCAACAGCAGTTTTTTCTTAAAAAAGTGGTGTTTTTTTTTAATTTTGTAACTGCTTTTTCTTAGACCATTCGGATACTGACAACATATAAGTGATCTCTCACTTAAGGTCTTTCTTTCTCTTTTCTTTCCTGCAACAATTCTACTCACTCCTTGGAGGTGTCTTCTCTTCTGTTCCAGCTTGAATTGTGCTCAAAGCACCCAACAAAGTCCATCCTATAAAAGTAAATTCAAAAATAGAAATTTGTGATAAGATGAAGAGGTGTTGTGATTTTTTTTTTAAAAAAACAATCAAGTAATACTCCTTGAATTGCAATATGTGTCTTGGTTATGTCTCCCATAGCACCTAGTAAAATTCTAGGAACAATGAACACTCAAAAATGTTATCAACTGACTAATGATGGCTTAGGATAAATAAAATTAATTAATAAGATTAGTATGTGTAAGACATGTAGTGCTCTTCAGAAGACCTAAATAACAAATATAAAGATAGAGAAGGCTAATATATGTAAGTTCACATTTTTAAGGATGTAGAGACCTAAGGGTCCTTAGCTTTGATGTAATTCAAACCACTCCTATTATCAATAAAGAAAATGAAGCCGAGAGAGATGAAGCAACTTGCCAAGAGCAAACAATGGCAGAGCTAGAATTTGAATCACAGTTTTCTGATTCATAATCCAGTGTTATTTCCACTGCTCCACAGTCATATACTTGGTTTCTACTTTGGGCAGGCCAGATGGTCTTTGAAAACCTAAAGGAATGATGGCTGGGCATTTGTTCATTGAACATATATTCAAAGAGCATTTATTAAGTTCTTTCTATGTGCAAGGCACTATGCTGGACACTGAGGATTTAAAGATAAAATCAACACAACCACAAGGAGTTTCCATTCCATTGGACGGAAATCATCGCTAAACAAAAAATTAAATACAAAGTTATTTCCAGAGGGACATCTAATCCAACCCTTTTATTTTACAAATGAGGAAACTGATACCCAGGAAGCAGTGACTTCTAGAAGCAGAGAAATAAGAGTCATCAGTAAGTTAAGTGTCTTGTGGGTAAGAATCAACTTATGCAGAGTTCGAACATAGATCCTCAGATTCCAAATCAAGTGTTTTTTCTATTGTGCTTTGCTACATATCTGGTTCCTTACCTGGCCTCATCCATATTTTTTGTTGTTTCAAATAATACTTGCCTTCATGATTTAAACATCTGTTACTGGATATCAAAGTGCCTAGAATGTATATGGCATTTAATAAACATTTTTTAATTGACTGTATGACGTTAGTCTGGTGATTCTTCATCATTTATATTTACCATATTGATTATAATAATCAATAATCATTTTAAGTGGTATGTGACAGGCATTCCAAAAACCTGGGCTATGGGTGCCCATCTCCCTCTAGCATGAATAAAGCCAAGTATATGATTGAATCTGTCTCCCCAGAATCAATTAACCCTTGATTTCTGGCCATGTAATAGTGGATCAAGACAGAATATTGTATTTGGAGACAGATACCAGAGTCCAATCATAGGAATTCAGAGGAAGGTGAATGGCTAACATGGCCTGGAAGCTTTGGTTTGAATCTCAATTTTGATGCTTAGTAGCTTTTTGGTCATATCCAAGTCATTATACATTTGAGAGTCTTAGTTTCCTCGTCTCTTAAATGGGGTCAACAATGTACTACTTGAGTCATGGGGCTGGAAGATGTTTTATAAATCTTAAAGCACTATATAAATGGGGTCTACAACTATATTATGTGGAATCCACCTTAGCACATCAGAACGAAGAACAAGGTAAGTGGTATAGACAGTTGGGATGGTAAATCCATGTGGAAGTCAAGTTTGTCAGTAATACAAATGTGTCTGGCTAAATGAAGGAAAGACAGAGAATACCAAAGTGTTAGGTATGACATGATTAGTCAAATACCAGAGTCTGAATCATAATGAGAATACACCATTCAAACCAATTACAACCAGAAAAAGGGAAAACCAAGCAATAAAGATAGATTGTATCAGCTTGGCAGTGGAGCTAGATGGCAACTGTGAGTAAAGGGGGATCAAGCATTTATTAAGTGCCTACTATGTGCCAGGAATTTTCCTAAGCCCTTTACAAATATTATTTGATTCTTACGATAACCCTGGGATGTAGGTGTTATTGTTATCCCTGTTTTACAGTTGAAGAAACTAAGGGAAACAAAGATTAAGTGACTTGCCCAGGTTACACAGGTAGTAAGTGTCTGAGGCCAGATTTGAACTCAGGTTTTCCTGACACTAGGTCCAGCACTCTGTCTATGGCACCAGGGAACTGCCTCACTTCTATGGCAAGTAAGGGCAACTTTTGATTTGTTGTGTTGGTCTGTTGGGCAATTTATTATGTCTTTTGAAAGTATTTACTAATATCTTTTGTTTTCATTTCACTTTCATTTCTACATTTATAATTCCCATTCTCCATTATCCAACCCTTGTAGCTAATAAGAAAAAAAAGAAAAAGTTAATTAACAAACTACATAACACAACTGAGTCTTAATCTGTATTAATTATTTCCCTCCTTTGCAAAGAAAGAAGGAAATGTTTTGCCTTTTCCTTGTGGCCAACTTTGGCTATTATAATTATACAACTTTTAATTTTTTTCTTTTTGTTTTTTTTTCCTTTTCTATGTTATTTTAGTGTTTTATTATATGTTATTTTCCTGGTTCTGCTTTGATCAATTGCCATCAGTTTATATAAATCTTCTCACGCATCCCTAAATTCTACATATCCATTCTTAGTGTTTCATCCATTACATTCATGTACCAAATTCTTTTAGCCATTCCCCTCCTGATGAAGATCTGGGTTTTTTTTTTTTCCCTAATGCACTGTTACCACAAAAATGCTGTTATTAATGTTTTTGTGTATTTAGGACCTTTCCTTTTGTCTTTGACCTCTTTGGGTTATCTCAAAATGGAAATTCTGGGACAAAGGACAGGGACATTTTAGTCATTTCCTTGACTTAATTCCAAATTGCTTTTCAGGATAGTTAGACCAATCTACTATTCCATCAATGGAGTATTAATTTGCCTATCTTCTGCAAACCCTTTGACATCGACTATTTTTATCAACTTAATAATTTTCTGAGTATGAGGTGAGTTCTTAGTGTCTTTGATTTGTGATTAATAACAATATTTCATATGATTGTTAATATTTTGCAATCCCACTTTTGAGAACTCTTTGTTCCTATCCTTTGACCTCCCCTCCCCCCATAGTGTCTGGAATTCTTTCCCCCTAATTTCTTCCCCCCTGGCTTTCCCTGCTTCCTTTATATTTAAGCTAAAAGCCCACCTGCAAAAAGCCTTTCTTGCCCCACTGCATTTAATGCTAGTTCATCATCTCCAATTTATTCTGTATTATGTCTTGCTTGCACATAGTTCTTTGTATCCCATTAGATTGCAAGCTCCATGAGGGAATAAAGGACTGTCTTTGCCCTTTTTTTTTTTTTTTTGGTATTTCCAGTGCTTAGCATAGTGCCTGGCAGCTATAAGTTATTTTATACATGCTTGTTGATTTTACTTTTCTTGATCTCTTATCCTTTTTAGAATGGTTCTTGGTTTTACATATTTGTATTAGCCTATATATCTTGGTTATAATACCCTTATCAGAGATGTTGAATGCAGAGATTCCACTCCCAATCAACAGCTTCCCCTCTTATCCTAAATGCATTGATTTTGTTCATACAGAAGCTTCATGATTTCATAAAATTGGGGTTACCTCTTTTATCTTTTGTGATCATCTCTATCCCTTGTTTGGTTAGCAACTTACCCCTAGCCAGAGCTGGGAAAGGCACCTGGTCTTGGAGTCTTCTTTTTTTTTTTATTTATATGTCCTTTCATATTGATGTCATGTATCCATTTTGAGATTATTGTGGAATATAGTATAAAATTATGGTCTAAACCTTTTTTCTACCAGATTACTTTCCAGTTTTCCCAAAAGTTGTTGTCAAATATTTCCCTTCTTCAGACCCATAGCATGTTTTCTATTCTGTCCAGTTTTTCAGAGTTCAACAATTGTAATTTATCAATCATATTCAATATTTCTTTTATTATTCTAGGACATAGTTCTCCCTGCCTTGATAACTTTTACTAAGGGAAGCTGGGTTGTTCTCTTGATATTTCCTTGGGTTTCAAATATCTATTAACTATTTTTGACCTATTATTTCTAGGCCTAGCATTGTTGCAAGATAAGACTTTCATTGACTAGCTTTCCTTCTAGTGTCATTTAGCATCAATCAAAAAGTTATTAAGCACCTACTATATACCAGACACAGTGCTGGGCCTGAGAGATGCAACTTCAGAATAAAATAGTCCCTGATCTTGAAGAACTTACAATCCTTCATGGTCTTACTTTGTATTATCATCCCATCCACCCCCAAGCAGTGGTTCCATCCCTTATTTTTACCTACTTCCCAGGGATGTTGTAAGAATCAAATGAAATACTATTTGTAAAAATATGCACAATCCTTGGCATACAGTAGGCACTATATAAATTCTTATTTCCTAACCCCTTCCCCTATCATCATCATCTTCATCTTCTTCTTCTTCTTCCTCCTCTCCTTCTTCTTCTTCTTCTCCTTTTTGTCTTCCTCCTCCTCCTCCTCCTTCTTCTCCTTCTCCTCCTCCTCTTCCTTCTCCTCCTTCTTCTTCTCCTCCTTCTCCTCCTCTTCCTCCTCCTCCTTCTTCTTCTCCTTCTCTTCCTCCTCCTCCTCCTTCTCCTCCTCCTCCTCTTCTTCCTCCTCTCCCTCCTCCTCCTCCTCCCCCCCTCCTCCTCCTCCTTTTCCTCCTTTCACATGGCTTAAAAATCACAGCTTTTTGTTGGAATTAGCCAGGTCTCTCTTAATATTGAGATGAACATGACTTCTTCAGATCTTTGAAGGCTGGAAGCAGGAGCTTATATATTGGGGGCTTGAGCTTTGAGAACCTAAGGGGGAAAACCTCTCTGTTTTCTCCCCTATCCTACTCCCACCCCTCACTTTGTCCCTTTCAGGAATGGACCTGAATCAACCAGCATAGGGTCAGCCACTGACTTTGGGGGGGGGGGGCGGGGTCTTGAGCAAGGCATTTGAGAGAAGACTCTGAGAAAATCCCTAAAATATTCCCTCTCTCTGTTCCCCTCTCCCCACATATCAGGGAAGACCAGGAGAGAAAATATAACAACACTACCAACACACACAAAAAAACACCAAAAAACAAAAAAAACCCTGTTTTTTCTGAGTTGTAATGCTTGTACTCCAGACACCTTTAATAAGACTTTGCCATAGAGTCACTGCTGACCATAGCATGAATTCAGTTGATTGGCAGAGGTGAGTAATGAGGACAGAGGCTAGATTTAAAGGGATTGAGAAGTAAAGTGGGAAGTGGAAAAGTGGAGACAAAGAGTATAGAGAGCTTTTATCTTTTGGCTATGAAAGGTAGGAATAATACAAAATGACCTCTTGCTAGATCGGTAAGGTCAAGTGAAGTTGTTTTTGTTTGGTTTTTAGGATGGGAGTAAATCTAGTAACATTTGTAGGCATCAGGGGATGACCCTAAAGGATAAACAAAATTGAAAATTATGGGAGGAGAATAGATGATCAAAGAGGAAACCTCCCAGCAGGGATAGAAGGTAGTGGGATCAAAGTCACAAATACAAGCATTGATCTTGGCAAGGAGAAGAGCTAACACTTTATCAGAGACTGGAACAAAGAAACAGACCATCGAAGGGTATTACTGAGGGAATTTGAATTGTAGCATTAAGGAGAGGAGCGAACTCTACCCACTATACCATCTAGGTACTTATAGATATAGAACTGAAAGGGACATTAGAAGTCAAATACTCCATCCCCCTCATTTTACAGATAAATAAACAGATCCTAAGGGCAAAATTACTTCCTTAAGGTTATTGATGTAGGATTAATGTGGCAGGAGTTTGGATTCAAACCCAGTTTGGATTCAAACCTCTGACTCCAAATTTAGTACTCTTTCCAATACCCCAGAAAGTTTGGGAGAGTGCAGGAAATATTTATAGTATAAATGAGAGAAGAGCAAAAGCATCAGTGTGCATCAATTAGGGCCCAACCAAGACAATGATGGGGTGGTGGGAGTTGGATCCCTAAAAGGAAAAGACTATGTCTTTGAAAGCAACCTATTACCTGAATTTTCCCATACATTTTAGTAGCCCTGATCACTGGCACCTCCAAGCAATGCATCTGGCCTACCCTAGTCCACCTAGATCACTTAATTAGTTTATTTGACAGTCCTTTCACTGTCCTGTTGGCCCAACCCAGACTACTTACATATACCAACCACTCCTTAATCCCATTTGGATCACCTAATTAGCCTCCTTAATATTCCTTTCTGTATGGCACCTGGCCTACCCCAGACTACTTAATATTCTTTTCACTATTTCACCTGGCCCACCCCAGACTATTACTTACCACTCCTTAATTCCATCCAGATCCTTTCATTGTGCTTTTTGTATATAAGCATCAGTCTCACAACATTAAGATGCAGATTCCCTAAGAATCTTGCCTATTCTACTGGCATTACAATAAACCTTGTCATTTTGACTGGAAGAAAGTTTGAATGCATGAATTCATTCTAGGCAAAAGCTGCCCTGTATCCTGACATTTCAGGGTTCCCAGCAACCCCAAACCACATCAATAACATTAATCTATGTAGAGCTAAATTAGCTGGGTTACATAATTTCATTAAGCAATATTCAGCAGACAACTTCTTTCTGTTTTTCAGAATCAGCTTCAGAATATTGGATTCCCTCAATACCTCCTCCACCCTTTAAAGATAAGTCACACATTTATTAGCTGTCAGAGATATAGTATACTTCTCTGGACCCACTGCCCCAACCTGTCCTTGAACTTGCCCAAAGTCGGGCAGAGTCTGCAGAGGGCAAGTGACTAATGCTATGATCATATGAGTGTGGGTTTCTAGTATTTTTGCTTACAGGCCCCTATCTATGTTTCCCACTGATGATCAGCCAGTAGCATCAATTAACTTTTAGCAAAGGGATTTACTAAAAAGGGAAACATTTCCCCTGAACTAGGTACAGACTATCCCCTTGCACAAATGAGATCCCTGGGTAGGGTATGCTCAAACTTAAAGTAAAATAGTAGTGAACTAAATATGTGGCCAAAAAAACTCACAACACCTAGTTCTCAGAAAGTCCTTTGTCTCTTTTACAAAGTTTTTACAAAATTCCTCTTAGGTATAGCTTTCTCCTGGGCTTCTAGGATTAGTGACTTTCCAGAGAGCACAAATGACACCTCTCTGCCATGCAGGATCTCATTCCCCAAAACTATCATTGTCCCAAATTGTCTTTCCACATCTGTCTTCAAATTCTTCCTCTGTTTTCAGCCATTAGCACTCCAGTTATTGCTATTGCCTCTGGTCATCTGGAAGAAGGAGAGTTTCTCTTCCTCCCCCCAAGCAATTTCCTCTCAGGGACTTGGCTGGAGCTCTTTCACCACAGACTGGCCTACTGATGAAATGTGTGATTCCATGGAAGGGTAGGGTATCCACTCCACTCCAAGCAATTACCAAAGACCTAGGAATCTTAAGGGCACCTAGATGGCACAGTGGATAGAGTGCTAGCTGTGTATTCAGGAGGATCTGAGTTCAAATCTGGCCTCATACACTTACTAGATGACATCTCCAGTTGTCTTGATCCATATCTGGCCACTGGACCCAGATGGCTCTGGAGGAGAAAGTAAGGCTGGTGACTTTGCACAGCCCTCCCTCACTGTAATCCAATTCACTTGCAAGTCATAGAATCATCTTCCTGATGTCATGGTCCTCTTCAAGAATGAAGGACAAACCACACACAACCCTGTGCAAGTCACTTAACTGTGTTTGCCTCAGTTTCTTTATCTGTAAAATAAGCTGGAGAAGGAAATGGCAAATTGTTTCAGTATCTTTGCCAAGAAAACCCCAAATGGGGTCAAGAAGAGTAAAACATTAATACAGTCTAGGGGTGCTAGAAAATTCATAATGCAAGGGTACAGAGTGGATCTGCCTCAAAAGAATTCAACCACTCAAGCCTTCTTTCAGTCAAGAGACAAGGTTTATTGTGTCTCCAATAGAAATGGGCAGGATTCCACAGTTTTGCCCTATAGCCCATTTCTTCAACCAATATGAGATAGACATAAGGCCCTCTAATTATCCTTGTTGCCTTTTGCTGAATAATTTTCATTTCCTAAGGTATGGTGCTCAGAACTAAACAAAATACTCTAGATGAGATCAGATCAGGCCCAGAGTACACTGAGACATTCAAGTCAGGAAACTATCCCCCTCTTAATTCAGCCAAAGATTGCATTAAGGATCTTTTGTTTATTTGTCTGTTTTTTTGTTTGTTTGTTTTTGTTGTGGCATGATTGCTATCTAATCATATCTGTCTTGTCTTATAGTTATGAAACCAATTTTTCATAGTTACGGGCAAGATTTCATATTTATCCCTCTTGGTTACATTTTATTAGATTCATTCCAATGCTCCGGCCCAGGCCTGCACAACCTGTGGCCCTCAGGCCACTTACAGCCTGAGGGCTGCTTGTAGCATGCCAAAGGATTGCCTCTACATACAAAGGATGTTTTTCTCTACATTTTTCAGGAATGGCCTGAAATCCTTTGGCATGCCACAGGGTGTGAAGGCCTGCTAGCCTGTTATGATCTGTTTGAATCTTGACTCTGTCACCCAATATGTTAAAAATCCATTCCAACTTTGTGATGTATGCAAATTTAATAACCATATAAATTATGCTTTTATCCAAGCTATTCATAAAAATGTTAAATAGAAGAGGACCAAGTGCATGTCAATGTCAATATTGATATGATTCAATTCCTCCTGTCATATGTCTACTAGGTAATTGAGCAAGGGTCTCACATTTATAGTACAAGTAGTTAAGTTAATGATTATGTGTGATCTAAAAAACTTTAGGATTCTTAGCACATTCTGTCTCCTTTTCCACCAATCTGGTACCATCAGAAATAGACCTTGCAGGACTAAGGGAAAAATTATTATTTTTTTTTGTTTGTTTCATGGCTTTTCATAGTCAGAGAATTCATCACCAAATGATCAGCTTACTAGTGATGAGTCTCACAACTGAGAGCTAGATTGGTGGGTCAGAAATCAGATATTATCTGTTGTCAGGATATTACTTGAAGCCTGCTGGCATCATTTTCATGATTTTCAAGGCCTGTCCTTTCTATTCCCTATAAAGCATCAGTATAGGGCTTTGCTAAGGGAATTTGCTATAAAAATTATATTGCATGATAAATGCATTAGAGCATTACAAAATAAAGTTGTGTGTGAAGTCTAAGAGAGACTTTTCTAGAAGACTTCCTAAAGGAGGTAGCATTTGAGTGGGATTTTAAGAATAGGTAGAATTTCTTAAAAATATAGAAGCTCAATAAACAGTCCACCCAGGGGCCTGTGCTAATGTTGTCTTTCGTGAACTCCTGTGTCAGGGCTAAGAAGGTACAGGGAAAAAAAAAGTTCTCCAGATTAGTGAGATCTGGAGAAATAAAATGGAATAATTTAATTCCATTTAACCCTCTTCTTAATTAAATGAGAGTTCTCAGGAAGCTGAATACCTCTGACTTGACCCCATGGTAAACAGCTCTTGCAAAATTCTTCAGTGAAATTACTACCAAAATGCTTGTTACATCATTACATAGATTCTGGATAAACAAGTGGGAAAAAGCAGACAACTGATATCTTTTAAATAACAAAAAGAGCATGCAAGATGGTGTTTATATAACAAGTTCATAGCCATAATCCCTAAAGTCATTACTCAAAATACAATTTTGTAAGCATGCCTAGGGAGAGCTACTGAATTTTTCTTTTCCTTTAATTTTAATATAGATGAAATCAATGTCAATCTTCCCTGAATTTTTTGCCTTGACTATTATGATGGTCATATGTGTTATTGTGCATTTCCTTGGTGACTGTCATATTATTGGTGATTTATGGGACACATTTACCCTACTAAAGCATCTCTGACTTAGCTACTTTGTTGACATTATACTCTACACTTCCCTGGCCATGCTTATACAGATGCATAGGTCTATGTCATGTAGTGGATTCACTTCTGTTTTGGTCTCTTTCTTCAATTATTTGTTATAACTCATTTGAAAAGTTACTCTGTATCAATGTGTCTTTCTGGTTTGTGAATAATTTACTTTTTCTTGAGGTCATTGACAAGTAGCACCATACTTTGTCCAAATTGTTATCATATTGTGTTGTGTTTGTCCTTGGTTCTCCAAAAGGACCATGACATCAAGGAGGTGATGACATGACTTGCAATTGACTTTGATTTGAGGGAGGGAGGGATGTGCAAGGTTGCCAACCTCACTTTCTCCTCCAGAGCCATCTGGGTCCAGTGGCCATATATTGATCAGGATGACTGATGGCCCAGGATGCAATGGGAGACCCTGATCCTTTAAAGCTAAGGTCTTTTCAGGTTCTCACTTTGAGTAAGGTGACGCCCATTCAGTGAATAAGCCTTTTTTAAGAAGTGAATCAAAGGATGACCCTTTTAATAAAAAAAAAAAAATCAAACTGGGAGGGGAAACCCTCAGGGTTGCTGGCCAAAAGAGAAACAGTTACAATACTTTCACTCTGAGCCAGGAGAGCCCAAAATATAACCATTAAATGCTGCTTGGGCAGGGACCCATTGTCTAATTTATTAGCTTCAGAGTGAATTGGGTTTAAGACTTGGTCTTTGAGAAAGAAATCTAGCCAGTAAACCCCAGAGAGGAAAAGGACAAGGATAAGGAGAGGGCCGGGGCCAGGAAGAGGGAGATTTTGGTTATCGGGGCCATCCCTTGACTCACTTCTTAAAGAGGCCTATTCACTGAATTGGCATTACCTCACTCAAAGTGAGAACCTGAAAAAATCTTAGCTTAAAAGGGCCGGGGGGGAGCTGGCAGGGCACGGGAGAGGAGGTATGGGAGAGTGAGCAAGATGGGGGGATGCGAGCGGGAAGGGTCCGGGAGGGCTGCAAGGGCCACACTTCCTGGGCCTCCGGCTACCATCCACCCACCCTTGCAGATTTCTGGAGCCTGGTTCCCGAAATTAGGATGAAACTAGGAAACATCCGCCCTTTGAGCAGCTCCATCACCATTAGCTGCTACACACCCCTGAAGGCAGACTACTTCCGCCTGGCAACGGTTGATTTTCAAGGCGATGCTCCCCGTGGAGAAGAGGTTCCGGCCATGTACCTGGGGCACGAATGTCATATGTACCAGCCCTCCCTAAGATGTTTACAGCAAGCCCTCCATGAACATCACCGCCCCTAGTGAAGGAAGGCAGCTCAGTGGTTGTCCACTGCAAGCCCAGCAAGGACCTCCTCCAGCTCTGGGTGCTGATCAGGGGGGACCCCGACACGGAAAACTTGGTGGTGGAACAAAGAGACAAGGAGTTCCAACACCAGATAGAGGACATGAATCCGAGCCATGCTGGAGTACACACGTGCTACGGTCAAGATGACAGAAATCCATACCTGTGGACCCACACCAGCGACCCCCTGTCGGTGTCCACGGGCGGTCGTGCAGAAGAACCTCGCTCCCAGATAACTCTCCTGGAATCCCTCTCACCTCCGTGGTTCTGGCCTTGATTTCCCTGCAAAGCCGGTGGGCATAGCCCTGCCCAGGTCATGACAGGTACAAGAATGGAGCAGCCAGACTGACAAGACTCCCTCCCCGCCTCCCCCCAACCCAGGCTAAATAAAGTGCTTCTGATAGGGAAAAAAAAAAAAAAAAGAGCTGGGGTCTCCCATTGCATCCTGGGCCAGCTCCAATCATCCTGATCAATATCTGGCCACTGGACCCAGACAGTCTCTCTGGAAGAGAAAGTGAGGCTGGTAACCTGGTACATCCCTCCCTCACTCAAATCAAAGTCAATTGCAAGTCATGTCATCATCTCCCCGATGTCATGGTCCTCTTGGAGAAGGAAGGACAAACACAACTTGTAAGTAGTCGGAGCTGCCTGATGACTAGGTTCCCAGCTGGCCAGTTCCCTGTTATCATATTAGATTAGAGGATGAGTACCTAAGTATTAGAACTTGTTAAATGTGACCTGGGTTACCTCTGGGGGCCAATATGTTCTCCATCTGTGTAGTAGGATCAATATCAATTAGGGTCTCTGCCATGTGGACTAGGCTAGATGTTGCCTAAAAGGAAGAGAAGCTATCCTCAAGAATCCATTGGCCTGGGGCAGCTAGGTGGCACAGTGATAGAGCACTGGCCCTGAAGTCAGGAGGACCTGAGCTCATATCTGGCCTCAGACAGAACACTTGACACTTGCTAGCTGTGTGACCCTAGACAAGTCACTTAACCCCAATTGCCTAAAAATTAAAAAAAAAAGAATCCATTGGCCTAGGAGACTTGAGCCACTGATGTCTTTTTACTTCATCTCAGGCAAATTCTTAACTTTCTTTGCATCAGGGGAAATCTTTAGTAGTCTGATAAATCTTATGACTCTTTTCTTAGAATACTTATTTAAAAACATAAGATAACATTCATAGAATTAAAAGGAAAAATTATTTTGAAATTATCAAAATTATTTTTTGAATTCACAAACTAATTAATCTAAGAACTAATCTCATACATACAAAAGACCAATCCACCAGGAAGTAGCAGCACAGTAGATAAGAGTGTTGGGCCTGGAGTCTGGAAGACTCATCCTCCTGAGTTTGAATCTGGCCTCAGACACTTACTGGCTGTGTAACCCTGGGCTAAGTCACTTAACCCTGTTTACCTCAGTTTCCTCACCTGCAAAATGAGCAGGAGAAGGAAATGGCAAATCACTCAAGTATCTTTGCCAAGAAAATCCCAAATGGGGTCATGAAGAGTTAAATGTGACTGAAAATGACTGAAAAATCACAACCTTATGGATGCTGCATTGCCCATTGAAGTCAACCAATGTCTAGAATTCTTTTTTTCAGGAGAAGGTATTACAGTGGCCTTCTGATCAAACTTATTCTTGTGATCAGATACATTTCATTACTGAGACAAGAGGGGTTGCAGTCAAAACATTGCAGTATCCTTTCTGAGTAGCCTTACCATGCTATTGTTAAGTAAGCATTTTTGATATGTGTTATTCGGTATCTAGATATCGCCTTTCATTACAGTCCCTATCTAGAACCACTGGTCCGCGTCAGCCATGGTCCAGGACACTATCATTGGAATTTTTCAAACAGTGGCTAAATGAGCACTTTCCAGAGAGTGTGCAAGTGTAATTCCTGTATCAAGTAGTTGTTGAACCTTAAAGGTCTCTTTCAAATCGAAAATTCTATCTTTTAGGTTTTTATCATAGCACAAGAAATATAGCCTTGCTACTTATCTTCTTTCTCTGTCTCTCACCTTTACCCAAATCTATAGTACAAAGAGAAAATAAACTACATAGTTCTAGGTCTAGATGTAATACATTTTTCTAGATTAGCGCTGGAAAAATGTTATTTTAAAAATCTCCTGAAGAGGAAGCTTCAAGGATGAGAAGGAGAGTACTTTCTCTTTGACCTCAGTCTCAGTCTTCTCTCTCTCCTTGGCTGGAGGACTTTGGAAACTTTGAAAAGCCCAGAGGATTTTGAACTTCTGGTCCTCTTTTTGGTGCCCTGAGGACAGCAGTGGCCTGAGTCAGTGTTCCACCGAGAGCCAAGAATAGATTGGATGTGAGTTTGGGAAGGCAGATTCATATTGCCACAAAGAAGCTATACCCTGCCTAAGGGGAGCTTCTTAAGCACCCCACTAACCTCCATGAGTGCCTGAAGCCTCCTCCCCCTGAAGGATCCTCTTCTTCCATTAGCAAATTCCTCCTTGGGCCTCCATTTTGGAGTGGGGCCCAAGCTGCCCAACCTAGTTGTGTTTCTGACTTTCCGAACTTCAGCATCACGACCTTAAGCAGGTACCTTCATTCTTGCACTCCCTTTTGTATGCCTTCCCCCTATTAAAATGTAAACTACTTGAGAGTGGGAACTGCCTTTTTTCCCCTTATATTTGTGACCCCAGTGCTTAGCATAGTGACTAGCACATTGCAAGCTTAATAAATACTTGTTACCTATATAACCAGGCAGTTTCTCCAAAAACTGGCTAATTTCTCTGACCCTCAGTTTCTTTATTTCTAAAATAGGGTGAATAATCCATGTAGTCTGAAGCAGGCAATGTCTTGGTGGATAGAGAGCCACCTTTAGAACAGAGAAAACCTGGATTTTCCTGCCTTCGACATGAACCCTTTGGGTGACCCCAGGCAAGTGACTCTCAGTGGTCTAGGCAGTTCTCTTAGATCAGCGGTATCAAAGCCAAATAGAAATAGGGGCCACTAAACACATATATAAGTATTCCATCAGGCCACATATTGTCTTAGAAAACCACACATGTTTAAATATTTCTTTTTTTTTGTTAATACAGATAGGAAGTACATTTTAATCTGGCTTGCAGTATTGTAGGCTTCATGCAGCTAAAATGAGTTTGACACCTGTCTTAGACTTTAAGTTGCAGATTTGATGGTAACTTGGATTGGTAGAGGAAATTTTCTCACCAGGAGTACCCTGTACCAGTTAAATCACTACCCTGTTAAAGCAAACAAACAAACAAGAAAATGCTTGTTCCACTTACCTCACAGGTTTGTAGGACAATCAAATGAGATAATTTATATGAAGCACTTGAGAGTACAAAGCACTGTATAAATATGTTTTTTCCTCTCAGGTGCTACAACAGTGCTTTGAGCATCCTAAGGCTTCATAAATGTTGAATCAATGTCATAGGTCACTTGTGTCAGGAAGCTGAAACCTACAAGCTACAAAGAGAGTACACAGCCAGAGGCTGCAAATGTGGTTTGCACAGTAACACTTATGGGGGGTGCCTTCTGAGGCATGAGATATAAAGCCTTGTATACTGTGCCATTTAGGGGATGACAAACCACATAACTTAATGGTACCACATTTGGCATAAGAAACATTCCCAGGGACATTTATGACTGGAAAAGGATGTGGGTCAGTTATACAGTAAGAAGGAAAAGTAACAGATTGACAGATCAACTGCCACACTGGTATTGACAAAATACTGTAAGAACCTCTCTGAGCCTGTTTTCTTACCTATAAATGTGGATACAAATATCTATACTATGTATTTCATGGGGTTGTTGGTACAAAGCACTCTGTAAGCCTCCATGCTTTATACAAATATATATAGATATAATATTTGCATATATATACAAATATAAATACAAATAGTATATACATATATATACAAATTTGTATGTATATACATACATACGTGTGTGTATGTGTGTGTATACATCATTATTTCTCCATCCTGGGTCATGCTCTGGGAACTACTTAGAGATGTTGAATGTTATTTTCACTCTTTTAGGCCTTTAAGGAGCTATTATGGAAATTGCTTAAAAAAAAGTAGTCTTTGGTCCGTTACCAAAGCTCTGAGTGTACAAGGACCGGGTTCAGTATTGGAGGTTCTCAGTAATAGCTGGCATTGACATAGTGGGTCAATATCTGCAAAGTGCTCATTTCGTCTTGATGGTAACCTTCAGTTTTACAAATAAAGAAACTGAGGCTAAGAGATTAAACTGATTAGGCATATACATTTATTGAGCATTTACAACATTCTAGGAATTATGTTAAGCATTGGAGATTTGTACAAAGAAAGTCATCTCTGTCCTCAGAGAACTCAAGTTCTAATGGAGTAAACAACATGCAAACAACTAAGTATAAACATGTACAAATCCAAGGGTATTGTGCAGGTGAATGTACTGGTTGTGAATCAATCATCAATTTTTGATCCATCATCTCTGTTGTGGTATCAGTGGGGCAACAAGTAACCATGAAAAAATAAGAATTCATCTTAGCAAAAAGTCAACCTTCACACCTTGTTATAAAGAAATTAGCAATACCAGGAAAAAAATGGCCTCATAAGGAGGGTAACAGACTCAGGACAATGCTTGAGCAAAATCATTTTATAAAAAGAAATTTGTTCCTTTCATGCACCCCTTCTCCCTGCCAAAAGTATGAATTCTTCTCTGGTCATTGGTCTTGCTACTAGGAAATGAGATTTAAAAAAACAAAACAAAACTGGATAAAAACCTCCACCTGCCACATGATATAGTTTCCCTTACCCCATGGTATTTTTCTGAACAAAAAGGAGGTCAGAACTCCTTAGTGCCATGTTCTTTCTCCCAACCATAGGTTACAGTAGTAGAGTAAGGAGGAGGGAAGGAAGGAAGGAAGGAAGGAAGGAAGGAAGGAAGGAAGGAAGGAAGCTAAACAGGAAGGAAGGAAGGAAAACTATAAACACCATATAGCTTATCTAGAGAAGACAAGTGAAGTGTTTTGGACTCTTGAAAAATAGCATTGCACACATTAAAAATTTTGTGTTACGACTGTAAGATGAATGTCCTTTTCAAGGCCATGAAAGAAACTGGGGTAAGGAGGGGGCTTTATAATGTCCTTCATTTTAAAGCAGTTGTAGGCTTTAAATATAGCATTTGGAAGCAAACACAATACTCCATCATGATAGACAGCTCAGAGGACAACATATGGCTATGACCTTAGGGCCTCACTTCAGAAAGACTTCCTAAGAATCCTGCTATAATACACTGTCTTAATGCCCCTCTGATGCCATTAGTTTACCAGCATGTGTGGCCCTTTGATGAGACTTTGTGAAAAGTTACTAATTCTTTTTATTCCATATGTTTCCAATTGTAGCTTTCCTCATTGTGGGATGGTCTCTAGGGGAGAGCTGAGCCTAGTTATGTCTTTTGTGTGATAAATGCCATGATTAGACAAGTGTCTTTCACCTTGTAAGTGCTTAATAAGTGCTAACTGAAAAGGATACTAATGGAATAATTATTATTCTATTGTGGAAATTCAGCAGAATATATATATGTGTATATGAGTGTGTAGATATAACATACATATACATGTATGAGTATATATATAACACATATGTATACGTGTGTGTGTGAGAGAGAGAGAGACAGAGAGAGACAGAGACAGAGACAGAGAGGAGTAAATTTTACCAAAGTTGAAAATTCTTAATAGTTGCATTATCACTCCATAAATGTGCTTTGCTCCTAACCAGATGCCATGTAATGGCAAGAAGAAAATAATTACAGCTCGTTCCTTCCTGGAACTCACCTCCTCCTCTGATCCCAAGTATATTTATTCACTCTTTTGAGTCATATGAATTGGAAATATTCTGTTTTTAAATAGGCAAATAAGAATTGGGATCTATTTTGTAAAATAAACAAAAGCAAATGTTTTAATATTTTTTAAAAAATTATAATTTAGAAAGATAATTGCTCTCCATGTAAAAGCTAAAAAACAATCTATACTATATATTTTGAAAATATTTATCTTCCATTATGGAAGGGGGTGGGGGAAGGAAGGAGAAAGAGAAAGAGAGTAGTCTAGTAGCAAATACAGCCTCAGACACATGCTAGCTATATGAATATGAGCACATTTCTTAACCTCTAAGAGCCTCTGGGTAACTGTCTAAGAATATCAGTCACAATCATCAGTGGTAAACTTTCGTTGGTAGAGGTAGATTCCTCTCTCTTTCTCTCTATCTCTGTCTCTGTCTCTGTCTCTCTGTCTCTCTCTCTAAGTGAGGCTGATGACTTTGTGCAGCTCTGCCTCACTTAATTCTAATTTACATACAAGTCAAGACATCAACCTTGTGAAGTTATTGGTCCTCTGAGAATGAAGGATCAATAACAGCTAATGCTCTCTGTCTCTGTCTTTCTCTGTCTCTCTGTCTATATGTGTGTGTATGTGTGTATGTATATATGTATATATATATACATATATCCATACATACACATATGTATATATGTATATGCGTATGTGTGTGTGTGTATGTAATTTTCCTCAGTAGTGAAGTGAGAAAGTTAGACTAGATGGTCTCAGGACTCCCTTCTATCTCAGATCCTATAAAACTAGTTTATAGCTATGGACCTGGTGTCAAGAAAACCTGAGTTCAAATCCAGCCTCACAAATTTACTCACTGTGTGACCCTGAGCAAGTCACTTAACCTCTGTCTGCCTCAGTTTCCTCTGCTGTAAAAGGGGATAATAATAGCACCTCTCTTTCAAGGTTGTTGTGAGGATAAAATATGGTAATATTCATAAAGTATATTGTGAACTTTAAAGTGATATATAAGTGCTAGCTATTCTTATCAGTATATAATTACAGATATAGGTATGTGTATATACACACACATGCAAATACACACATATGCATATACACACACACATATATATACATCTTGGTATATACACTCATAAATATATACATATATCAATGTATACACAGATTGTGTATGAGTATATATAACCTAATATATATTATATGTGTGTATACATGTATACACACATGAATATAGTCATTATGTGTTAAAAGGAGAACTTGAATTTGGGTCTTCTCTCCTCTTAGGCACACTTTCTAGTCACTGTATCATACCACTCCCCTGCCTTCCATGTAATGGAAAGGTGAACATTTCTAAGGTACATAGGTCATAAAACCTTTGCATGGAAGAAAATGATCTTTCTGAGAGGGTATTTTTTTAAAAATGAAAACATATTTTGTAGAGATACATTTATATTTGGATCTCCCTCAGCACTTGATTACCCCCACCCCCAAGAAAAATATATGTATCTATGATTTCACTGGCATAGGGAAATTCCCTCTACTGGGCAGGTTAGCAACCATTTGCAATCTATAGCCTTAGAGCATTATCTGGGAGCATGGGAGGTATGTGTGGGGGGAGAGATATAAATGTCTTGTACCAGGGGCTCCCAGCCAGTATGTAGCAGATACAGGGCTTAAAGCCAGGTATTCATGACTCTGAAGCAAGATTTTTATTGCCTATGCCCGTATTTCTTTTATGTGTATGTATGTATAAATGTGGGGAGGGAGTAAGGGAGGTAGAGAGATAGCTCCTCTCTATTTATCTCTGTATGCATATAGGTATGTGTGTGTATGTACACACCCATATACATTCATACACACATTTGTGAACCTTTATATTTATGTGTATCTTGGCCTACTTCCACTTGGCCCTCTGGAAAATTGAGATAAAAATACTTACTTCCTCCTTCATTATTGGCTATTTGGGAGAAAAGTTTTATAGAAATGCAAATATGTGTTCTATTGAGTCTGTGCCCAGAAACACACATATACACCCACACACATTTGATGCAACTATTGATATTAGAGGATGGAAATCTAAGAGGAAGCAGCATGATACAGCATTAGATCATGTGCTCCGAAGTCTAAGAATCCGGGTTCAATTCCCTTCCCTGATGTTTACTACCTATAGGGCCTTGAACAAAGTCACTTAACCTGTCTGGGTCTCAAATTCTTCACCTGCCAAATGGGGGGTTTGGACTATATGGCCTCTGGAATCCCTTCTAGATCCAGTTCTATGCTGTGATGACTGTAAGGTTTAAGAGATGAGCAATAAATCCCAAGACCCCTGGTTTGTCTTCCTTCAAACCATTGGTAGGACCAACTACCATTGGCTTGGGGTGTTTTTCCTGCTCCTAGGATAACATTCTTATTTTAAAAATGTGAAGATTAATGTCCCACACCTTCTTTTGGTCAGTTCAATATAGCGTAAGGACTGCTAACAAGTAGACAGAGAGCTGTTCTGATTTTGACCTAGAA
Source organism: Vombatus ursinus (assembly GCF_900497805.2). Classification (NCBI taxonomy): domain Eukaryota; kingdom Metazoa; phylum Chordata; class Mammalia; order Diprotodontia; family Vombatidae; genus Vombatus; species Vombatus ursinus. The sequence goes on from NW_020955033.1 coordinate 31,671,264, forward strand.
TTCTTATTCTTTCAACTCTTATCAAAAGAACACCAAACCTTTGAGAATAATGGAAAAAATTCACTCAATCAATATGGATATATATGATGTAAGACTTTCATTCTCTGGTATTGTGTGGTCAGAGCTTATAAGTTCTTTGGTTATTTCTTTTTTTGTAATTGTATCCCCAGGGTCTATCATAATGATGAGCATATAGTAGGCATTTAATAATTGTTTATTGATTGGTTGATTTCCTTGGCTTCCAATGCACCATTTCCCTTGTGTGTTAAGTGATAAACCACAAACCATATCCAGTCTTAGTAGAAACAACATTAGTGATTTGAGCAATTCCAAAAGGCACACACCTTGTGAGAAAGCATGAATTCCATTTAAGTCAAATATATAAGATCCCAACACCATCACTAGATGCTTCTGAGTTAGATAAAGGACTCTTTTCCATGTCAGCTTCAGAAAAAGTCTGCTTCATTTGCATTGTTTTGAGAAATTTAAATGAGACTGGGGGTGTGGAAGGGGGTGTTTGAGAGAAAGACTGGCAAAGAGATTGAGGAGAAGGGTGGATATCACTGCGAGTAACAATGTAAGTAGAACAATATGTACCCGAATGCAATGATGTTATGAAAAAACAAGCTTTTTTGATGTATTCCTTTGATAATGCCTTAGAGAAGCTAAGTAAAAAAAAAAAATGTTGGGGATGCTAAGGTTATTACATAGATTAAAATTCAGTTTGATAGCTAAAGGGAAGCAAATGACTCTTGAATTTCTAAAGTCTCTACTGGCTAGAGTTCCATGGCATAACCCACCTCCCAGAGGTGCAGAAGTCAGAAATGGGTCACACTTCTCTCTTCCAACAAGTTCATTTTACAAATTGCATGATCATTCCATTATATTCCTCCACCTCCCTGGGGTTCCTACATGATAAGTCTGAGAGGTCTGAAAAATATAGTCACAAATATAAGAGCCGCAGCAGTTCAACCCATCCCTTATTTGTTTCTTGTCACAGTTCATCTCCAGCAAGAGGGAAGCAAGGGAAAAAAAAAAGAAAAAAAAGGGGGCAGCTAGGTGGCACAGTGGATAGAGCTTTGGCCCTGAAGTCAGGAGGACCTGAGTTCAAATCCAGCCTCAGATCAAACACTTGACACTTACTAGTTGTGTGACCCTGGGCAAGTCACTTAACCCCAATTGCCAAAAAAAAGAAAGAAAAAAGAAAGAAAAAGAAAAAGAAAAAGAGGGAAGCAAGGCCCCCAAGGCTCGGCTGCAAGAGAAGCCTGAACAAACCCTGCAGGGCTCCACTTATTTTACCGGTCTTCATGCTCAGGAAGAAATACTCTCCCATTTCATTGGTTCTGCCTTTTATATTATCTATCCTGACTGCCTGGTTTTAATCACTACCATCTTCTTTTGCTGGTCAGACTCATCATGTTTCCCCATGCTGGGGGTTGCTGTCCAAGGTCTCTTCATTCCTCCTCTTCTTTTGAGTGGCCAGCTTCTCATTAACACTAAAAACTTTTCACAAACCAAAATCTGAGAATGAGTCACACATTCACCCATGATGACTTCATTCCTTTTAAACTCAACTTTAAGGTTAAAACAAAAAGAAAATTTTATTGAGCAGTTCTTTTCCGATTCCTCTATAAGATAAGGCCCTTTTGTTCTACAACCCCTTCATTTGCATGCTGTATAGTCACTTACGTATAAGAAGATATTTAGCTAAAATATTTTTAGATTATTAGACACTGTATTATATATCTATAGCAAGCAAGACTGTCTTTGTTGTGTCATATTTTTAATCATCAGAGCCTAAAATGAACATAATTAAAACAGCTTGCTGCATGCCAGGGAATAAAATTTACTAAGATATTTATTTCTCTGTATGTAAGTGAGGATACACTGAATAATGAGGCTCAGAGCAAAATCACTACTCTCACTTGGTGTCTCAGCCTCTCCCCTTGTAGAGAAAAAAAAAACCAGGAACATGTGACACTACTATCTATCTTCAGTTTTCAGATAATCAGTCTCTAAGAACCCTTCTGGAGTCTTACTTTGTCCCTCTGGCCCCTGAGACTCACTTTGTAGGAAAGAAATGGCCTATGAAGCCCTTTCCTTCTTCCACATCCCAATTGTACCACTTCCTCATTCCACCATGAAGGGTGTACCAACCTATCCGTAAGTAGGGAGCAGAAAATCAAGAGTTTTTAAATAGATGCACTTGTGAGCATAGGATTGTTGGAGCAAATTGTTTAACCAGTGTCTGTTTGTTATACCTAACCATGTAACTCTTGTCTTATTATGTGCCTCCAAAACCTGACTGTCCACCAACTCTAATCCGCCATGCCTGCATGTCTCCTTGATCTTTGAGCAGAGTGTTTGGATCATGTCTTGACCTTAGTTTGACCTCTTAATATTAAGAACAGTAAAGAGAGAAGTAGGGGTCCTGATTTATAGTCATAGTCCTGCTACTAATTCTCTCTTTGACTTTGAGCAAGTCACTTCACCATAATAGGCCTCAGTCTAAGATTCCTCCCTTCCTGCTTTAGCATTTCACAATTCTCCAATTTACTTATCTATACCTTGGCTGGACACACCTCTTCTATGCTTCTTCTTGCTTGCACCCTGCTCCCTCCACTTGTTTACAACCAAGTAGCACCACTTACTGGTCAGACATTGCATAGTTAATTCTCATTTCAAAAAGGTCCTTTCTCCCACTACCTCCCCCTTCTGACCAAACTCTGGCTAGCTAGTAATCTCTTGATCCAAGATAGGATACATAAACAAATTCCAGACCCATTTTTTTTCTGCATGACACTGAATAGAAACCCTCTCAGAGTTGCAGTATATTGCTGTCTTCTCCCCCAAAGTTTTATTGAGATTGAACATAATGAGAAATAAAAAGTGCTTGCAAGTTCTTGGGTGACAAGTGCTAAAGAATATTAATAACTTAAATGTCTGCAGTAGTGTCTTCTGAGTGAGCTTTAAGTTATATGTATGCTCTCTTATCCTTTTGCACTAGTTTCATGCTTAGGTCTACATGCATAATTTTGTGTAAGATTCTCCTATCTTAACTCATTACTCAAAAAAAAGATAACTCTAATACATGCACACACATACATAAGAAATGAATTTAATAGTTTTTGTGTTTCTACTAAGGGTCTCCCATAGGTTATAGGGTCAGTACTTATATCTATGACTGTGAGATAGGAAAGCTAAATGAATTCCATTTTACAGATGGGAACCTGAGGCAAAGGAGAATGGAACACTTTTTTCAAAGCTACATAATAGGAATCATAGTTCTCTTGATTCTTTTTATTGATGCTAAGTGTAGACTATTATTATAGTCACCAAGTGGAAGGGACAAGGTAATATTTCATATATAGTGGACTGTCACCAAGGGGATAAAATGTCTGGTGACCATGGCAGATAAATGAAAATGATGAAGAGATTCATAAGACTCGAAAATATAATATGAACGGTTTAGTTCTGCAGCGATAACAAGGGTGGGGCAATCAGGTGCTACAGAACCCTGAAATTCAGAGATCACTGACAGTAATCTCATTCTTTGGCCATCTCAAAAACTACTGAGATGAGCAGCTATTTAATAAGAATAATTAGTAACATCAGGAAAATTTGGCTCTGTCTTGCTTGCCAACCCTCAACCACATTCCCACCCTAATAATTTGTTTAGCATTCCTTGGGATCTCCATATTCTTACTATGAATTGAAATAAGGGGGAAGGAAAACAAATTTATTTATTTATTTAGTAAGGCAATCGGGGTTAAGTGACTTACCCAAAGTCACACAGCTAGTACATGTCAAGTGTTTGGTCTGAGGCCGGATTTGAACTCAGGTCCTCCTGACTTCAGGGCCGAAGCTCTATCCACTGTGCCACCTAGCTGCCCCTGGAAATCAAATTCTGAAACAAAAGTTTACCACAGATACTCAATAAGCTGTAAAACCTACCTAATGGGTAAATCAAAGTATTTTTCCACAAAATGATCAGTCTGGATATAGTGCCACCTCCATTATGGCATGTATTTGCTAAAGAGAACTTAAGAAAATTGATTATTTTTTATTTCAATATTCTTATTTCAATACTCAAATGAATTTATCTTTTTAAAAAGTAGATTCAAAAGCTATCATCAGGCTGCTTTCCTTGGCCATATTTTTTTCGTTTGTTTTTGAAATTTGCCACAGACACCAGAATGGCAAGCTGGGGCTCTGTAATTTGTGTATTTAGGTGCCTTGTCTTCAAATGTAAAATTTTATTAAGTTCTCTGTTATAAGGAAGTCAGGGAATTTCTCTTAGTCACTTCTGCTTCAAAATTTGTTTTCCTTCCCCGTCCAAAGGGTTTTGGAATATTTTGCCCAGCAGTTAATTGACTTTACCCAGGAAATGGACATTTTTTACATACATACATACATAAAGCATATATAGAAAGTTACATTTTTTAAACAATTAAGTCATGTAATACATTCCAAATAAATTTTTGTATATATTTTGTATTATTAGCATAATTTTCTATACATTAGCTTGGTTACTTAAAATTTGGAGTAAATACGATAGAAAAGTAATTAAAATGTAACATGTAATACTATTATTTTCTATAAAGTTTTATGGCAGGAGAAGGTTTATACTCTTTCAAATTCTCAGAAAAAAATAAGGATCTCTCATTTCAAAAGGGTTATCCAGGTAAACCTACACCTGAACAGGAATCCCCCCCTTGTAACACTTATTCATTCAGCAACCAGCATTTATTAAGTACTTACTATGTGCCAGGAACTGGGGATACAAAAATAGAAATAAAACAATCTTTGACCTCAAGAAGCTTAAACTTCATCAAAGGGGAAAACATGAATAGAGGTAAGTCAATACAATGTTACCAGTGGTAGTGGTAATGATAGTGGGGTGCTAGCAACTAGGGAAATCAGGATGCGGCTTGTGTAAAAGTTGGTACTCTCTAGATGAACCCTGAAGGCAACTAGAAATTCTGTGAAGTAGAGGTAAAGAGAGAGTGCAATCCAGGCATGAGGGATAGCTTATTCAAAGTTATGGAGATGAGAAATGGAATGTTTCATATATGCAACAACAGATAGGCCAGTGTGATTGGAACCTAAAACATATATAACATTATAAACATTATAAACAGGAACATTATAAACAGGGAGTAGTGCATAATAAGTCTAAAAAGGTAGGTTGGAATCATATTATGAAGAAATTTAAATGCTAAATAAACAATGATGTTTGTGTTTTATTATAAAGGTAATAGAAAGTCCTTAGAATTTTTGGAGTAGAGGAATGACATGATCAGACATATATCTAAAGGATATCATTCTGGCAGCTATTTGGAGGATAAACTGAAGAGAGTAAAGTCAAGTCAACAGGCATTTATTAAGTGCCTACTATAGGCCAAGCTCTGTGATAAACATTGTGGATACAAAGAAAGTAAAAAATTAGCCCTGCTTTCAAGGAGCTCAGAGTCTAATGCAGAGGTGGGGAACCTGCAGCCTTGAGACCACATGTGGGCTTCTAGGTCATTGGGTGCGGCCTTTTGACTGAGTCCAAGTTTTATGGAATAAATCCTTTTTTTCAGGGGTTTAGACTCTAATGGAAGAGGAGAAATTTTCAGCCAGGAAATAATGTGTTAGGGTAGATGTATTTTGGTAGACAGAAAGAGGCAAGTATGAGAGATACTGTGGAGGTAGAACAATGAGATATGACAACTGATTGGATGTCAGGAAAATGAAGGAAAGAGTCAAGGATGACTATCTGATTGTGATCTAGAATACTTGAAGATCAGAGGTGGGCCACAACCGAAAAAATGAAATTTGGAAGAAGGGAGGTGTAGGGGGAAATATAATTTACACACACACACACACACACACACACACACACACACACACACACACAATATCGATGATATAATAATCAACTGTTTTGTTGATATTGAATTTGAGATCCATACAGTACATCTAGTTGGAAATGTCTAATGGGCAGATATGCAATTTGCTCAGGAGAGAGCAGAGTGGTAGGAATATAGATCTAGGGCTTCATTTGCATAAGCAGAATGTATGGTTGAATTTACGGGAACTGATGCAATAATCAAGAAAGAGTATATAGAAGATAAAAACGGCACAACACAGAGTCCTGGAGCACACCAGCAATTAGGGGGCAAGGTATAGATCCTGGTCCAGAAAACAAGACTTATAAGGAGATCTTGACAGGTAGAAGAGGAACCAAGAAAGATCAGTGATATGAAAACTTGAGGAGGGAGTAACTTGAGGAGAGGGTCATTGAAAATGTAAAAAAAACTGCAGAAGTCAAGAAAAATGAAGTCAAAAAATGCCATCGGATTAGAGAGTGATTGGTTCTGGCTCAGTGATGAGGCTGGTGTATGAGATCTCCCTTCTAACTTTGTTTTATCTTCAAATTTCAAAATCATGTTAGTTATACCTTCAGTTAAGTCATTAATAAAAAATGTTGAGCAGCATGTAGAAAAAGATCCAGGGGGATGAGAAGGAGAGTGGCATGACAAGTTGACTTAAAGTTTTTAAAGATCATTTTTTTGAGTCCAGTCATTTAACATTTCTAAGTCTATCTAATTATGTTATGTCTTAGTCTCATCTCTCCATTTTACATGAAATTGTATATCCCAAAAGCATTGTTTAATGCTTTACTGAAATGCAGGTATACAACATCTATGTCATTTTCCTCATCTGTCTTTTAAATAAGCCTACCAAAAAAGGAAATAAACTTAATTTGATATGATCTGTTCTTGGTGAAATGACACAGATTCTTACTATCCCTATACACCCACCCACACACATATATAAGCCATCTGTATTTTCTATCCATTTATATGCATACATGTATATATGCACATGTATGCATATGCCTACATGCATATCTATATTTATCTACAAATATGCATATATATATGTTATGTGTATAGTGTGTGTATGAAGAGAGAGAAGAGAAGAGAAGAGAGGAGAAGAGAAGAGAGAAGAGAAGAGAAGAGAGGAGAGGAGAGGAGAAGAGAAGAGAAGAGAAGAGAAGAGAAGAGAAGAGAAGAGAAGAGAGGGAGGGGAGGGGGAGGGAGGAGGGAGAGGGGGAGAGAGAGAGAGGGAGATAGAGACAAAGAGAGCACTTACTGGTATCAATAAGCTCTTGCTTAGCCCGTGCTATAGCTGCTGCCATTGCTATGATTCTTGCTTGAATTTACACTCAGCAATGTGTTTAGGATATATCTGGCTAAGAAGTATGAAATTCCAAACTTGGCCAAAAAGATATTAAAAAAAGATGTAGAATCCAAGAAGAAACTCTCTATCCCTTAATTACTAGTCAACTCTAGTAACATCTTCTTGAGCTAATTTCATTTCCAAGATTGGGCGCTTTTCTTTACTCCAAAATACACTGAACTTTCTTTAAGCTTAAATGCAACCTTAACACCAAAGTTACCTTTTACTATTCCCCTTCACTCCTCTGACACCTCTACCTGCTTAGAAGATTCTAAGACTTGAAATATGGTGCTTGGCTAGGAAATGCTAGTTTTGAATAGTGATCTCTCTCCTTACCTCTTGAATTGGATCTTACTCTAGATCTCTTGATATAACATATATTCCACTGGAGCACATGAACTTTCCATCAATTATCCCATACTTTCAGTAGATGACTATCCTATCTCCTGCTCCAATTTCACATACCTATCCTTTCAGCCACATTCCTTATGTAATTCTTCATTGATAATATATAATAGCTTTCTCACACTCACCTTGTACCTCTCTATTGCCTTATGGATAACCCCCAAGATATACCTACAAATATAAGTACATATTCATATACATGCTACAGAAACATGAATAAAATCAGCTGACAATCAACCCAATCAACAAATTTTTATCAAGTTCTTGCTATGTGCTGAACACTGTATTAGGCACTAGAAGAGATGGAAAGTTAATGAAATATAAGGTCCTTGCTTTTGTCAGCTATAGAAACTTTCATAGAGAAAGCATTTGATTTGATCGGTAGCCAAGCTACTTCCCTGTAGTCTAGAAACTTGTAGTGCTTTGACAAAATGATGAAGCCATATTGTGAAAGCCCAACTCAGGAAAGTGAATCTTCTCTCCCCCCTTTAATACTTCCCCCCCTTAGTACTAATAGTACTCATCATTCTTCCCCTTAGATCAATTATATCATCTTTCTGATGCAAAGTAGCAGCAAACTAAGTGGGCTTGAGTGGTTCATAGCTAAATATTTGGAAATAATTGATTTGTTTTCGAAAATCCTTTTACTAGTAGGAAGGCTTCATTAATGTCTGACTATCTTGATCCTGACCTCTTACAGGAGCCTCAGTCTGACTCTCCAGACTATTTGGTCCTTGTACTCATCATATTAGTATTCTGTCCATCTGCCTGTCCTGTTCTCAGATACTTCCTTCTCAGGCCCTAGCAGCTTTTTTTTTCATGTGCCCCACTGGCTTTGTTGAATCTGTAGCTTCCTCTCACTTACTCCCATGTGGGGGAAGCACTAATGCTCTCTGCCCTCCTCAGTGAACCTTGAGGGTACCAGCCCTATCTTTGTTGGGTTACTCTAAATCCTGACAATTTCTGAGCATTACGTTGAGGTGAATGGATCTTATTTTTTCCTCATACTGATTTTGAGCAGTGCCATGTGAATTAATCAGATATTTTCCATGAAATACTCCAAGAAATATGTAGACTGTAGGAAAATATACTAGGGAATAAATTCAACTTTCTACTTTCATTTTAGTATCATCTTCTTCACACTGATTTATTTCTCATTCCTGTCTTCCAAACAAAAACAGCAAAAATGACACTTCTTTCTAATTCTCACTTTTCTGTGCCTTGATCTCCATTTTGGGAAAGGAAAAGTAAGAGGCTCAGGGAGAGAACATTGCATCTAGATGGCAATTTGGGCCTAATGTAGTTTATTCTCCTAAGGACATTTTTTTTTAAATTGCTTTCAGCCACAAGCCCCATCCTTCCCAAGCACTTCCTGTCACAAGAATGAGTGCTCCTGGTCATGTGGGTGTTCATTTTTAACATGCAGAAAATACAAAATAAATTTGGCAACAGGCAGAGCTCATCCTTCTGTTCCTGTGATATTTCTGGCATCACTGGAACAGAAGACGTGTGCCCGATCAGCACTTCAGTCAATATGCCGTTTACGCAAGGCAGTGGCAATATGTTGGCATCACTCTAACACAGGCCAGTCCTGGCACAAAGGAAGGGGATTTAGGACCCCAAGTAAAGGTTTGCACCCTAAGCAAAAGAGTGTCCTAGGATGCTTCCAATGACATAGTGACACTATAATACTGGCTGGGTCGGCATGTGATCTAGAATAAAACCATTAAAATCACTTTTGTCCTTGGGATGTACTCTTTTCATATGCACCTTGAGGACTTCTGGGAGACCTACCTATCTCCTGGAGACATATTCAGTAGGCTTACTTTAATGGGGAATGAGAAGCTTTGATCAGGCTCTCACACATTTCGGGTCCTAATTTTAAAGATTTTGTGACTTCTCTTTCAGGGTTTTGCCAAGGGTGTTAGTGAGAAAAAGAGAGTCAGGAAAGCTGGGTTCTAATCTTGGATCTTCCTCTAGTTACCTGTATGACTTTGAACAAGTCATAAACAATCTGGGCCTGTTCTGTAAAATGAACCTGATGATCTCTAAAGTCCTTTCTGTCTAGAAATTTCTGGTGTATATCAGTTTCAGTTCTTTTTTAGATGCCTCTTTGTCAGCCTCATCCTTTAATTGGTTGTTTCCTCCCAGAACCTCCATTTTAAGGATACCCAGGGATAGTTAAGTCTTCATTCCTCTCCAAAGCTGCATTCCTGACTCTCTGGATTTTCTCAACCATGCCCCCTCCCACCCCATAACTCCCCTCTCCTGTTTTTCAGATTCCTTTTATATGCTCTTCTCCCCTTTAAAATGTAACATTCTTAAGGACAGAGATTGTCTTTCTTTCTGCTTGTATTTAAATTCCTGGTGTTTATCACATATCCTGACACGTTGTTGTTACTGTTGTTGAGTTGTCTGGTCATGTCCATCTCTTCATGAACCTGTGGACTATACTGCCCATGGGATTCATTTCCTTCTCCAGTGGGTTAAGGCAACCAGAGGTTAAGTGAGTTGCCCAGGGTCACACAGGTAGTAAGAGTCTGAGGCTGGATTTGAACTCAGGTCTTCCTGACTGCATGCTCAGAACTCTATCCATTGAGCCCCCTAGCTGTCTCCTAGGCGAACAGAGGTTAAGTGCTTTGCCCCCGTCACACGGCAAGAACTAGTGTTTAATAAATATATGTTGTCTTGACTTGTAATACTGTACCTCTTGATACTCTGAGAAAAGACAGAATATGAAATCCTAGTTAACAAATGGAATATGTATGAGTATGTGTATATGTGTTTATAGATCCATGTGAGAGATAAACACACAAACATACTGATCTAATATAAAAATCTAATATAAATCTAATACATAAAACATACTAATCTAATATAAAAATCTAGTATAAAATCCTATACAAGAAATAGCATATGTGTCTCTATGTACACATACCTACATATATAGCAATGCACACGCAATTTTTCAGATGTAAATGTTTCAGACTTTCAAAACTCATTTTATATTTGGGCAGATGTGTGTTTTCTCACTGCTTCCCTTCACTGTATGCTTGTCTCAGCAAAGCAGCTCTTTTTCAGATAAAATGAAAAGAGCCAGCTGGAATCTAGGGAAAAGAGGGGAGAAGCCTCCACAGACTAATCAAAGCCCTCAAAGCAGAAAGGTGAAATCAACTTGGTCTTTGCTCCAATTTGTTCTGATACCTGAGGTAAGACATCCTGGAAAGGCGTGGGTATCTAGAAATGAGTTGATTCTGAAATCTTACAACAGAGGCGTTCCCTTTGGAGGATGAGGGCCAGTTCAAATGAATAATCAGCTTCTAAAATCAGAAAGATGCCTCTGTCCATTATACCTTATGCTTCAATGGATCTGCAATGGATCCATGCTAGTACCTATTTCTTCTCAGGGATCTGGTTCTTCCTCCACTACCAACTTGGGATCTCTCTGGATCTCCCCAAGACCTAGGTTTTTAAGCCTCCCCCCTCCCAGTGCAATGGTTAGTTTGTTTGCTCATTAAGTGTGTTCCATTCTTATTTTAACCAGGAAAAGGTACTCATACCTCATAAAAGGAACACCAAACAACAACAATAATTAGCATTTATGTAGTACTTATTATAAACTAGGCCCTGTGCTAAGCATTGAACAAATATTTCATTTGATTCTCACCACATCCCTGGGAGGTAGGAGCTATTATTATCCCTATTTTACAGATAAGGAAACCAAGGCAATAGAGATAAAGTGACTTGCCAGTGGTCATAGAACTAGTAAACATCTGAGGCTGTATTTGAATTCAGGTCTTCCTGATTCTAGGCCCACTGTGCCAGCTAGCTTACCTGCAGTAACTTCTTTACATCTGGTTTGGCATGTCACTAATACCTAGTGAGTTCAGCCCATTCACATTCACAGTTACGATTACTAACAACGTATTCCTCTCCATCTTATCTTCTTCTGTTTATCCTTCTCTTTCTCTTTTTATCCTGTCCATCCTCAAAAGTCTGTTTTGCTTCTGACCACTGCCTCCTTTAATCTCTGCTCTCTTTTGTCATTCATTCCCTGTAGACCTTATCTCAATTTCCTCCCCTCCTATTTTCCTGATCAGTTTTTTTTAATTTCCAATGAGATATTTCACATTTTCTTCTATTTTTTTTCATCCTTTTGATATTTTTGATGTCTCATGGAGTCATTAGCTTCCACTTGCCCAAATTTAATTTTTAAAGAATTATTTTCTTCAGTGAGCTTTTGCACGTCTTTTTCCATTTTGTCCAATTCTACCTTTTTTTTTTGGTGAGGCAGTTGGGGTTAAGTGACTTGTCCAGAGTCACACAACTCATTTAAGTTCTTTTCTTCATTGTCTTTTTGTGCCTCTTTTACCATTGGGTCAATTCTGTTTGTTTGTTTGTTTGTTTTTTCAGGATGACTGGATCAGCTGAGACCTGGGAAAGACCTTAGCTCAAAAAGGCTATCCATTGGGGCCATCTCCAGTCATGCTGATTTATATCTTGCCATTGGATATAGATGGATCCAGAAGAGAAAGTGAGGCTGGTGACTTAGCACAGCCCTCCTTCACTTAAATCCGATTCACTTGCAAGTCATGACATCACCTTCGTGATGTCATGGTCCTCTTCAAGATTGAAGGACAAACAGCAACAGTAACAACATTCTTTTTATGCTGTGGGGGTGGTCAAAGATCCATTCCCACATACTTACATATGCAAATTTAATATCAAGATGAGGAGGTTATATATTTGAGTTATCAAGTAGAGGTCACCTGTACCTCAAGTAGAGTAAACCTGTACCTGTCTCACCCCAGATTTGTTGTAATTAGTGATAACAACCAAGCAATATTATTCACCAACAGAAGTATCTGGGAAGACCTCACCACCTATGGGAAATTTTTCTTCCATTTGTATCCTGTGATAGAACTTTTCCATTTCAATGGTAACACTTTTGATGAACATATATTTTACCTTATTCAAGGATTACTTGCAATAATCATCTCCTAGGCTTTCATGTAGTTTCTAGATGATAGTTTGGCTGTATCATTTCAGGGTCATTTTCTACTAAGTGTTCATATTTATACATGTTAAATCACTATATGTAGATCACTATGTCATAGATTCCTATCAACTTCTCATACAGAATAAAATTAACCTGTCAAATATATCTTTTTAAAACTGTTTCCTAGACATTATTTCTTATGAATTAAAAAGACTTCCCACTAAGTACTCCAATGTTATATCATAGCATGGAGGTAACTTTGGCTTCTTAAAAGCTCTGCTAGTGAAGCACAAGTTCTAATAGGCCTTACAAAGATGAAAAGACTTCTGGTACAGTCCTAGCAGTGGCTTATGTGTCAGTTGTCCAAGATTCAGCCTGGATAAATTCAAGTGGTTGAGTGACTGAAGGCTGGTCACCAGGGGTATGAAATATTTATTTGTTTTTCTTTTTATTTACCTAATTGCTTATTTGCTCATCTATCCATTTATCTATCTATCTATCTATCTATCTATCTATCTATCTATCTATCTATCTACATACCTAATTATTACCTGTAGCAACTAATGAAGATGATCTATTAAGTATATAGGCATTGAGAGCTGTGTCAAGAAAGAGAAAGCTCATACCAGGGACAGCACTAATCCTTTAAATACAAGGTATGATAATTGTATGGGGCAATGAGATGGTATAGTGGAGAAAATGCTGGCCCTGGAGTCAGGAGAACCTGAGTTCAAATCCTACCTCAGTCATTTACTGGCTGTGTAACCCTGGGCAAGTCACTTAACCTTGTTTACCTCAGTTGATCATTTGTAAAATGAGCTAGCGAAGGAAATGGCAAACTACTCCAGTATCTTTTGCCAAGAAAACCTTAAATAGGGTTGCAGAAAGTCAGACATGACTGTAAAGACTCAATAACAACAAATAAGTATTGTAGAAACATGGCAAACTTAATCATTTTTACTAATATTCAGGCATTATGTTATATAGTATTATAGCAATGAACAAAGAGAAAACATTGCAGTGTAAGCAATTATATATAATTGCAAATAAATATAATTTATTCTACATTAAAGGTATCATATTTTTGAATTCCTACATTACTTTTCTTCTCTTCTTTTCAGTTGGTCATTCATACTTCATCTACCTTCTCTCTCTCTGTCCCTTCAGTCCCCTTCTCCCATTGATGAGTTTCCTCCAGAACCTCCATTTTGGGGAAGAGCTTTGACCAGCCATCATTTAGTATCACCTGCCTTTATCCCTTTCATTCAGTTTCCTCCCTTGCCTCAACTTTTCAGTTCCTTTTTATATGTTGTCTTTCCACATTAGAATGTAAGATCCTGGGGCAGCAAGGTGAAGCTCTGGCTTTGGAGTCAGGAGGACTTGATTTCAAATCTGACTTCAGACACTTGACACTTACTAGCTGTGTGACCCTGGGCAAGTCACTTAGCCCTGATTGCCTCACTTAAAAAAAAAGATTGTAAGATCCTTGAAAGGCTATCTTTCTTTTTACTTATTCTTATAGCCCCAGGGCTTTGCATAGTGCCTAGCCCCTAGTAACTATTTAATAAATGCTTTTTGACTTGACTTCACTTGTGATGTGGCATAAATTTCCTTTCTACAATAACACCTTACTTCATAGGTCTGAGGCCTTTTACTTGGGAGCCTCAGTAATTATTAACATATAAAAATCTTGAAATAAACAAAAATCGACACTAAAAGACAAAACACACACACACACATACATACATACATACACACACAAGTACATGCACTAAAGCCTTAAACATTAGTGAAAGGAGAGTAACTTGGTCCCTCATTAAGAACCTATTTACTATTACTTTACATATGTTTCTGGCATATTTGATAACTTAGTTTCCAAGGGCAGAGTAAATTTGAAAGAGCAAATTCAATCTGGCATTGGTAAGCAGCAATGGTTAATGCTTGAGTAATGGCATGTACCGGTAAAGGCAAGCATGTTAACAAAAAAGAGTAATGGTACTTACAGTGAAGAACAACATGGAGGAGGAGAAAAAAAAAATAGCTCTACAAACTCGAAAAGCAAAATAATCCATTGTAGTGTTATTATATATTTCACCAACTACCAAGAGCTCTTTTTACACTAAATAAGTTCCTAAGAATGAACCTAGTGATCAAACAATGCTTACAATGTATTCTATATTCTTGATCTGAGGAGTTAAGAGTTTGTGTAATCCTAGATGTCCATCAAAATATTTAAAATTAAAAGAAAGCATCCTTGTACTTAATGTGATAAGTTTCAGCTATCTGAAAGCTTCTGTAAAACTTCCATTCTTTGGAAGGTTTCTTCCTTCTTCCATTCTGTAAACATTATGTTCTTATAGTTTTTGTTTGTCCTTCATTCTCAAAGGGGATCAATGACATCATGAGGGTGATGTTTTCACTTGAGCATTAATTGCATTTGAGTGAGGCAGAACTGCATTCTTCTAAGATACTGAGTAAATAGCAAGTGGCTATATTGTTATTTGGGCAACTAGGTGGTGGGGTGGATAGAGTGCTGGACCTGGAGTCAGGAAGACTCATCCTCCCAAGTTCAAATCTGGCCTCAGACACTTAGTAGCTATTTGAACATGGGCAAGTCACTTAACCCTGTTTGCCTCAGCTCTTCATCTGTAAAATGAGTTGGAGAAGGAAATAGCAAACCACTCCAGTATCTTTGCCAAGAAAACCCCAAAGGAGGTCATGAAGAGTTGGACATGACCAAAAAAAGACTGAACAAATACTGTTATTTAACTTTTCATATGTGTATGTCTTTATTTTTATTTTAGCTCTTTGATTGTGAACTCATTGAGGATAGGATCTGGGTAAATATTTCTTTATAGCTCCCCAGAGTCCCTCCATTTTATTTATATAATAGAAAATTCAAATATTTGTTACTTGAATCTGTTCTACAACACACATGCACTCACACACACACATACAAACTGTGAAAAAGAACATGAACACTTTTAAAGTACCATTTGCCATAAATTCAAGCTATGCCAAGAATTTTGGCAGAATAGTGCTCCTCCATGCTGACTAATGAGAAAATACCCCACTGTTATTAGCAAAGTCTTCAAAGTCCCAAAGCAGCCAGAACAATAAATAATAACTTGCTAGATAATATGAATGGATAAACATTCGCAGAATTTGGCACATGCAGTTCAGATGATACTACAGTAAGATAATAAGCAAAAATCTGACCAGTTCTTTGGAGAACCCAAATTCCTGCAATTCACAGTGGCAGCCAATTTAGCTTAACTCACATGCTTTTTCCTCCAGGAAGCTTTCTTTGATTTCCTGTTTGACGATGACCTTCCTCCTTGGAGCTCACATCACACTGTATCTGTAGCTCCCTAAAACATATATCATTCATTACTTTTATAGCTTTCTTTGTTGGTGTCACCTTTCTATATGCTCCAAGACATATAGGTCCATGTTTTATCTAAATTGCATCATCCTCAGACTAGCACAGTGCTGTGAACACCATAGTGACTGAAAGAATATTTGATTAATCATATGGTTAATTTGAGGAGCAGGCGGTAGGCAGGGACGATAAGGGGAAGGCAAATAGGGTTCCTCCTCAAAATCAAAGGTGGGAGGCTGTGGTGAATGTGTACGTGGAGGAAATATATGAACAAAGTGAATAACTGGCTTTGCACAAGCAACGGGCTTAATAATTATTTCTTAACTTGAACTGAGTCTCCAGGTGGTTAATGATTCTAATGACAAAACCATTGTTTAACACCTCCAGTGGTAAAAACAATTGTCCACAGGAGATTTAGATGACTCTGCCAGGCAAAAAGCCATGAACCCTCTTAGACTTCATGCTATAGAGGAAGGTTAGATGTCCCTGGAGAAAAGACATTCTGAGAGCCATATTTCAAACATCCTGTTAAGCTCCTGTCCTAGTCTGACTTCACAAGTCCTAATTTACTTGTTTTTTTTATACACATTTTATAAATCTGCATTGTAAAGCTATCAGTAGAAGTAGCATAATGGAGTGGAAAAATCACTACTGGATGTGGAGAAAGAGGAATTGGGTTCATATTTCAAATGTGTGTCCTTGGAAAAGTCACTTCCCTCTCTGTGCCAAATTTCTTCATTTGAGAAATGAGGGCTAACTAGATATTCTTTAAGGTCCCAACTAGTTTCAATCAATGTTTCTTAACCTGGGGTCCATGAACTTCTCTTTTCATACATTTTTATTTAAATGTATTTGGTTTTCTTTATAATCTCACCTATTTTGGTTTATTAATTAAAAAAATTCTGAGAAAGAGTCTCCAGGCTGCCATAGGGATCCAAGAAACAAAATGTTAAGAACCCATGCTCTAAATATGGTGATTTCTATGATTAAGTATAAACTATAAGTATTTCTATGACTAAGTATAAACAGCTAGTTGATTCATTCTTAAGATTTCCTGGATGAATTTACTCAACCACTGGTGGGCGCAGAGAGGGGATGAGAATCAAATGATGTGATCTTTCCTGGTTCCTATCTCCAAAGAAGGTGGAAAACTCTTCTCTGGACTGAGAATGAGATAAAATCCAAAATGATTCTGGAAATTAGAGACATATAATCTCACACTCTCAAGTCATTGTGACCTTTGAGTGACCGCTGAATGGCTAAATAGAGAACAGAGAGGCTCAGCAGGATTAGGGACAATTACTAGAGTCAATCACTATGAAATAATTGGTCCTCAATAGCTATAGTCTATCATTTAGAAACCCCAATTTAGAAATCATACTTGAGTTCTACGCACACACGCACACACACACAATTTATAATTATAGCTAATTGGCATTCTAGATTTGTTTGGTTCCCGTGTACAGTGCAATTCTTATTTCCTGGGAAGTCCAAAGAACTGTGTCATAGTAGCACACAGTAAAATATAAGACAATAATTGTTTTTAAAAACACCAACCATGAAAGAGCTAATCAGTCTTAATAATATATTTTAAATGAGTATACAATACATGCATGACTGGAAAATGTTGAAGTGCACTTTTGAAACACATTTAGCCTTGAGTACTATATCCCACCTTCATTCTTCACCTCCTATTCTACCTTCTGAGTTGAAATTTCTTGTGTTTAACATCCTGTTATCTGCCAAATTGTAACTTTTCTGAGGACAATACAAGTGTACCATAGTGGAGGTGTGTCTAGACAATAGGTCAATAGATCTTGGGATATCAATGGTCTGCCAGCTAACGGTAGTCAAACAAAGAAAACAAATGTGGACTTAGCTTGCATTAATAAAACTATAGTGTCCTTAACAAGTGTTCTCTACCAGAACATAGCAAAGTGTTCTATTGAGAGTATGTACTTAATAAATGTTTATTTAATTGAACTGAATTGAATTGGATAGCCAAATATTTTCCTGGATCTTTTTTTTTATTGGTATGATCATGGCCAAATACAAAGGCCCCCTACTGTTTTCTTCTTTAGTCAGAGAGGCAGGTGGCATGTATTGTATCGGCTTCAATTGAAACTCAAAAAACTCCCCTCCTTGTTTGATTACCATGGAGAGTAACATCAATATAAAGTCCTTTAACTTTGCCTTTGAGGACTTGATTTCTGATACCACTTTTCTCTGCCCTCCATCAAGATTAATGGTGCAATTTGAAATTTCACAAAGCATCCAAAATTGTGTAGTTAAAATCCATCTTAGAGCTGGAAAAGAATTTAGATATCTTCTAGTCTAACCTTCTACCCAGTCTATCCTTCCACACTCCATGTAATAATCCACTTTAAAATATTAAATTACCTTCCAGTGATGAGGACATTGCTCATCAACAAGGCAGACTGTTCCATTGCTAGACAGGTCTAATTGTAAAAAAAATAAAAAGTCCTGTTGAGCTGAATTTGAAGCAGTGGCAGCAACATCCATGTAAAATCCAGTTCTGCACCATCTACCTCTTTAGCTTCCATTCTTCATTTAAAATTCCTCAGGAATCAATAACAAGACAATGACTTTAGCTTTGTCCTTTGTAGCACCTCTGGAGTTGATAACAAAGCAAAGACTTCAGACCCCAAGACAAAGAGAGATGGAAACTCATTTTATCCTCCGTCTTTCAGAATGATAGGATGTGAGAAACCCGCTGAGGTCTAGAAGAGATAGTAAATCCAAAATTTGAGTCATTGGGTTTTAGAAAAGCTATACCAGAAACTTATATGCAGAAACTTTCTTTTCTTTCCTCACAGTTTCTTCTTTTGGGAAATTTGAATAGAAACTAACTGAATCAGATTGAATCATATGTTAATGAAATAGCATTAAAACAGATCAAAAATCCTATACCTAAATAACTTTTAAGCTGTAAGGAAAGAACAGGCCTTTTTTTTTTTTTAAACATCTGCAAGTTCTACTTCTTGTTATTTGGATGACTTCTTTTATATGTAAAAAAAACATTAATATAAGTGAGGAAGTATGTTAAAAACCTTTGTTTGGGGCCTACTTGACTCCAGCAAAATTCTTTCACTTCTCAATTGAACAAGTCACTTGATCTTCCCATGCCTCAATTTTTCCACCTGGACCAGGGGTAGGGAACTTGTTGCCTCAAGGCCACATGTGGCCCTCTAGGTCCTCAAGTGTGGCCCTTTGACTGCATCCAAACTTCATAATTTGGATTCAGTCAAAGGGTCATACTTAAGGACCCAGAGGGCCACATATGGCCTTGAGGCTACAGGTTCCCCACCCCTGACTTGGACCATTAGTTGTTACATCCTTTGACAGGCTGAGAAGAAATAAGCAGACCACAAGTGATTCTTCATCACTCTGTGTTTAAAATACTCAGATGACAAAAAAATTCTGTTATAACCTACGTATAGTCATCTTTATGCCTATCTATTCTTCTCTTTGGCATGCAAGCACAAGATCCTGATGCCAAGTGATGAAAAGCATTCTTCTAGCATTAGCACCATCTGTTTCCTTGGCATCTACTGCAGACAGCTGTGTTGCCAGTTCTCAAGCTGTTTTTTGGTGTGCCACGTGGCAAAGCTGGACTGACTGGCCCTATTGGAAACTAGTCTTTTTTGTTTTCTGTCTGAAACATTTACATAATACCATGCCATACAGGATATGGTCTACATGATGTACAGATGGAGGCATCCAACGATCTCAGTACACTTTAACAAAGATCTCTTGCAAGACTAAATGAGCACATATACAAAAGTATATCTGAAATGCCACAAGCATTTCTAGCCACCAAACTCCATGACAAAGATTGGTTAGCTCCAACTTGGGAAATTAGGAGGGTGCTCTCTCAGACATTTTCTAGAGCCTTGGGAGGGGAAAAGGGCCATGGAAACTTTGTACACACAATGGATTACACATAGTAAGTGCTTAAAAGTTTGTAGAATTTATAGAATTAAATAAAGGTCAAATAAAGTCATTAAGGGGATAGGAAAACTGCTGAGCAAGGATAAATTTTTAAAATCAGAGACTTTTTTACATGGTAAGATGAAAGCTGAGAGTAGCTATGTTTGAAGCCTAACAGATGTTGCAGAGTATATGAGCATGGAGTTATCCAACAAATACAAGTATACTAAAATCAGTGATACGCTGGAGCCAGCTAATACTGGCTTAAAAGATAGAGTTGCTAAATTTTCAGTATGAGCATTTATACCTCAGAAATTGGCAAATTTTATAAATCAGGATTTGATTTATTATTTTGCTGATTTTCTAAACTTAAGAAAGTAATGGAGAAAATGTTAATAATAAAGACTAAGCTATACTATATCATCCTCTCCTGGATCACTGCCTTGTTGTGGCAGAGGGGCTTACATAGCTCAATGAAACTATGTGTTTTGCTATGCAGAGTTACCCAAGATGGACAGGTCATAGTGGAGAGTTCTGACAAAAGGTGATCCACTGGAGAAGGAAATGGCAAACTACTCCAGTATCTCTGCCAAGAAAACCCCTTGGACAGTATTAAAATGATAAGAAAGATGACATCAAAAGATGAGCCCTTCAGGTCTGAAAGTGTCCAATACACTACAGGGGAAGAGTGGAGGACAACTACAGTTGCTCCAGTACTAATGAAGCAGCTGGGCCAAAGCTGAAAAGGAAGTTCAGTTGTGGATACATTTGGTGATGAAAGGAAATTTTGATGCTGTTAAGATCAATATTGCATAAGAACCTAGAATTTAAGATCTATGAACCAAGGTAAGTTCTATATGGTCAAATAGGAAATGGAAAGATTAAACATTGATATCTTGGGTGTTAGTGAACAAATGGACAGGAATGGGTGAATTTAATTCAGGTTATCATTACATATATCATTGTGGGCAAGAATTCCTTAGAAGAAGGAGAGTAACTCTCATAGTCAATAAAAGGGTGAGAAAAGCAGTACTGGTGTATAATCTCAAAAATGACCAAATAATATCTATTTGAATCTAAGGCAAACGATTCAGTATCACAGTATCACAAGTCTAAGCTCCAACCACTGATGCTGGAGAGGCCAAAGTTGATCAATTCTATGAAGATCTACATCTTCTTGAAGTAACAACAAAAAAGATGATACATTCGTCATAGGGGGCTAGCATGCTAAAGTAGGAAATCAAAAGATAATTGGAATAACAGGCAAGTTTGGCCTTGTAGTATAAAATGAAGAAGGGCAGAGACTAATACAGTTTTGTCAAGATAACTCACTGGTCATAGAAAATTCTTTTTCGGTCACCCAAAAGGTTACTCTACACATGAAATCATCAGATGGTCAATATAGAAATCAGATTGATTATATACTTGGCAGCCAAAGGTGGAGAAGCTCTATATAGTCAGTTAAAACAAGACCTGGAGCTGAATATGGCCCAGATCAT
The DNA here is from genome assembly GCF_900497805.2 of Vombatus ursinus. Taxonomy (NCBI): domain Eukaryota; kingdom Metazoa; phylum Chordata; class Mammalia; order Diprotodontia; family Vombatidae; genus Vombatus; species Vombatus ursinus. The sequence continues at coordinate 31,692,730 of NW_020955033.1, forward strand.
GAGCTTCTTATTGCAAATTCAGACTTAAATTGAAGAAAGTAGGGAAAAACACCAGATCATATAGGTATGACCTAAATAATGACCCTAATTAATATGAAGTGAAAATAAAGAATGGATTTAAGGGATTAGATCTGGTAGATAGAATGCCTGAGGAACTATGGATAAGGGTTCACAATATTGTTCAAGAGGTAGCAACAACAAAAAAATCCCAAAGAAAAAAGAAGAGCAAGAAAGAAAAATGGCTGTCTGATGAGGCCTTACAGGAAAGAAGGAATATAAAAGGGAAAGGAGAAAGGGAAAGATGTACCCAATGGAATGCAGAATTTTGGAGAATAGAAAGGAGATACAAGAAGGTTTTTTTAAATGAGCAATGCAAAGAAATAGAAGAAAACAATAGAATGAGAAAGCAAAGAGATCTCTTCAAGAAAATTAGAGATATTAAGGAGATGTTTCATGCAAAAGTGGGCATGATAGAAGACAAAAAAAATGGTAGGGACTTAACAGAAATAGAAGAGATTAAGAAGAGGTGGCAAGAATACACAAAAGAAATATACAAGAAAGATTTAACATCATCAATAACTACGATGGAGTGATTACTGATCTAGAGCTAGACATCCTAGAAAAATAAGGCTAGTGGAAGTGATGGAATTCCAGCTGAGCTATTTACAATTCTAAAAGATGATGCTTTCAAAGTGTTGCACTCGATATGCCAGTAAATTTGGAAAACTCAACAGTGACCACTAGATTGGAAAAGACCAGTTTATGTTCCAGTCTTAAAGATGGGCAATGTGAAGGAATATTCAAGTTACTGAACAATTGAGTTAATTTCACATACCAACAAGGTTATACTTAACATTCTATAAACTAGGCTTGAGTAATATGTGAGCCAAGATTACAAGAAGAGCAAGTTGGTTTTCAAAGAAGAACTACAGTCCAAATTGCCAACATTTGCTGGATTATGGAGAAAGCAAGGAAGTTCCAGAAAAACATCTACTTCTACTTCATTGACTACACTAAAGGTTTTGTGTGGATCACAAGAAAACAAGTCAAGTCCTCAAAGAGATGAGAGTACCAGATTATCTTCCTTGTCTGCTGAAGAATCAGTATGCAGGCCAAGAAGCAACAGTTAGAATTGAACATGAAACAACTGATTGATTTAAGATTGGAAAAGGAGTATGACAAGACTGTATATTATCACCTTATTTATTTAACGTATATGTAGAGTACATTATGTGAAATGTCAGGCTGGATGAATCAGAAGCTGGAATTAAGGTTGCTGGGAGAGATATCAACAATCTCAGATATGCAGATAATATCATTCTAGTGATAGAAAGTGAAGAAGAATTAGGAAGCTGCTTGATGAAAGTGAAAAGCTGACTTGAAGCTTAACATTAAAAAACTAAGATTTTGGCAACTGGTCCAATCACTTCCTGGTAAACAGAGGGAGAAGAAATGTAAGTAGTGTCAGATTTTATATTCTTGGGCTTAAAGACTGCTGCAAATGGCAACTGCAGCCATGAAATTAAAAGATGCTCACTCCTTGGAAGGAAAGCTATGACAAATCTGGAAAGCATAATAAAAAGTGAAAACATTCCCTTGCTGACAAAGGTCTATATAGTCAAAGCTATGGTTTTTCCAGGAGCAATGTGGCTATGAGAGTTGGACTAGAAAGAAAGCTGAGCTGTGGTGCTGGAGAAGACTTTTTGAGAGTCCCTTGGACAGCAAGAAGATCAAATCAGTCAATACTTAAAGAAATTAACTCAGGCTATTCATTAGAAGATCACAATCTGAAACTGAGGCTTAAATACTTTAGCCACATGATTAGAAAAGAGGACTCAATGGAAAAGACCCTGATATTGGTAAAGATTGAAGGCAAAAGGAAAAGAGAAGGGCAGAGGATGAAATGAATAGATAGGATCGTGGAAGCAATGAACATTAACTTGGATAGACTTTGAGAGATGGTGGAGAATAGAAGGGCCTGATGGGGTCATGGAGAATAGGATGCAAGTGAACATCAGCATAGTATGTTATGCACACATTTCTTCAAGAGCTGCTGGTTAAACGTTTATCAGCACATTACTGACTAGAACCAACAAGTTCTTGAGGTATGAAAGAAAGGACTTTAGATCAAGAAGAAGGCAACATTACTTGTTATAGTTACAGTGTTAACTGATTCTGCTCACTCAAAGAGGCAATGTAGGTAACAAATGTAAGTTCAAGAAAAGGTTTAAATAAATTTATTAATAATTATAGCTAGCATTTACATAGCACTTTAAGAATTGGCATTTTCTTTAAAAACATCTGATTTAGTACTCAAAATAACCCTGGCAGGTCAATGCTATTATTATCCCCATCTTACAAATGGGGAAACCAAGGTAGACAGAATTAAGTTACTTACACAGGGTTACAAAGTAAGTGTCTGAGGAGGATATGAACTCAGGTACCTCTTGATTCCAGGCCCAGTGCTCTATCTATTGTGCCACCTAACTGCCTCTAGGATGCAATAGAGGCTTTGAAAAAAAAAATTACTGATGATAGATACATAATAGGGTATTAGAAGATATGAGAATGTGGGTGGTGTTAATGTTACTGCACACCTGAGAATGTTTAAAGCAAGACAGAGCCCTCTATAAAATGCTTTTTGATTACACTGACAAATGATACTAAGAATGGAGCTAGATCAATGGGCTAAATCTAATACAGTGTTTTTTGTTTGTTTGTTTTAAGGTTCATATATACCATGCAGGTAAATAAATAGGAAGTACAGGCAGATCACATGACTTCTTCAAAGTCACAGTCTGGATATTGAGTGTGATTTTCTATTTTAATGCTTCTGTCACTTTATAACAGCCTAAACTATGTACCACTTTGAAACCAATACACATATGATGAATATACCTTGGCAACTTGTCTTCCAAATGGTAATGTCAATAAATTGTGTTTTCTAGGAGCAAAATTTCATTCTGGCCTAAAAACAAGCCACACAAGACCATATGTAGAACCAGTTGCAAGGGCACAAAAGATGAGAAGACATTTTACCATCTTCATTTTAATGGAGTAGATCCCATATGTTGATGAATATAGTCAGCTGTTTCCTCCTGTGATGTCAGGACTGACTTTCAGTGATTGCACACTAGGTTAGAGTGTTGATTGGTGTGGGATCTTGGAATGAAAATGAGTGAGCAAAGGCAGCATTTAAGAGAAAGAGCTAAAGCTTTTGATAAAACATCGGGGAATAAAAGCTTTGATTTTTCATTAACTTTCTGCTTGGTTTTATTTTAGTGGTAACAAAGGTCTTTCTAATACAGTTTTGTGAATAGGTTTATACAAATTCTTGAATCTGAATTTGTTTTTCTTCAATTCTTAAAACCTAGCACATCCATTTTTGGGTGGAATGCTGTATGTGCATTTGGTCATGACATCTCCAGGACCAGCTTTGAAATAATTATAGAACACCTAAATATTCTATTAGCTTGTAATAAAAAAAGAGACACAACCCAAACTGATGCTAGAATTGAAAGGAGCCAATTAGCAATCAGAAATTTTAGTATAGACAACTGGGCTCCCAGCTATTCAATATTCAGAATTTCATTTCCAGCTTTCATTCCTATAATTAGAATTAGCACTTTGTACCTATTCAGTTATTTCTGTGTCATGTGGGCATGAAATATATGTGTTCCTCAGTCACCTTACTCTACTGTTCAATTGCTTGTAGAGATTTTTTAAAATTAATAATTAAGCCTATTATTTGTCTCTGGTATTCTTATTTCCTCAGTCACTATTCAGGAGATGTAGACACACTGTAGCCATGGAAACATAGATTTACTACATACATGGGTGAAATCATCAGAGATCCTTTAAAAATCAATTTTTTTTTATCAATCTGTCTTTAGATTGTTGACCATTGCTTACAGAGAAGTTGATAATCACTGAGGCTGATACCCATGGGCAAAATGAGAGGCAGGTGTATTGATTTAAATCTCAACTTTGTATTTAACTTTTCTTCAAATTTTCAACAAATGGACATATGCATATGATTTGTCTGTTATCATGTATTCCACAATGCACTCAATAAATGTTTATCAAATGCTAATTTTGTACAAGGGGCTGTGCTAGCATTTGTATATGCTAAAATACAACACAGTCTGTGGCCTCAGGAAGCTTTTATTATATTGAAGGGAATGTGATATATCTACAGGTAAGTATGATGTAAGTTAGGGAGCGATGAGGGCACGAGAGAGATGAAGAAGCAATGGTTCAGAAAATTTTGAGAAGGAGGAGATCACATTTGGGTGTAGAGATTGTGAAAAAGTGGATAAAGGAGGGCCTTGAAAGAAGACAAGGATTTTGAAATGTGGAGACAAGAAAGAGTAACTTCCTCACATGGGGGATATGAATGAATATGATGTGGCCATGTAAATATTCAAAAGTAAGATGTGACATTTAATTCAGAGAATAGTTACTAGTTCAGTTTGGTTGCAGTATATAATGGAATGGAGGGAAGTAATGGTAAAATGAAAATAGAAAGGTAGGTTGGAAGCAGATTAAGGAAGACCCTAAATTTCAAGCTAAAGAGTTTTTTTTTTAATTTTATTTTATCTTCTAAGAACTGGCAAGGCAGTGAAAGTTTTTGATACAGCAATTGCATGGTCAGGCTTGTAAACTAGAAAGATTATTTTGTGGCTGTGTGAAGAATGAGTTAAAAAGGAGATATATTGGAAGGAGAAAGACTAGTAGTAGTTGGTGTTACTACAGTCCGGATAAGAGGATGTGATAAGAATAATGACCATGTAAATGGAGAGAAAGAGATGAGTATTCATGATGTTATGCATATGTAATTAATTGGGCCTAGCAACTTACTAGCTGGGTGTGGTTGGGGGGTGTGAGAGACAAACAGAGAGACAAAAAGAGACAGAGGCAAACAGAGATAGAGGGAGTCAAAAATACAGACTCAGAGAAACTGACAAAGAGACAGAGACAGTGAGAGAGAGAAAGGGGAGGAGAAAGAAAGAAAGAGAGAGAGAGAGAGAGAGAGAGAGAGAGAGGAAAGAGAAAAAAACATAACAGAGAAAGAAGACCCAACAATGACTCAACTTCTGATGAATGAAAAAGATGAATAAAAGGATGTTTGACACAATAAACAAAGACAAAATTTGAAAGGGGGGAAGTAGATTTGATTTGGGACAGATTTAGTTTCAAATGTCAATGAGACATTTAAGTAATGACAAAAGAGAACTTAAGCTTGCCTATATTTAAGGAAAATCCTGTAGCAACTAATCTTGAAATGGTGATGCTATTTTTTGATATGGAGCCAATATGCATTTGGCATACATAGTGTGAGCAGTATACACCATTTCATTAAAGAGATACTTCAGAGGACAGAAGACAAAGATGTCATCAGTGAAATGCAATGATAGGAAGAATGGATGGGCTGGTCATGTTAGAAGGGTAAAGGATATGGGTGGGGAACCTGCGGCCTTGAGGCCACATGTGGCCCTCTAGGTCCTCAAGTGCAGCCCTTTGACTGATGGATTCAGTGGCCTCGAGGCCACAGGTTCCCCACCCATGGTGAAAGATGACAGGCCAGTGTGCTCCATGGGTACACTTGCAATGTCAAGAGAAAGTAGGGAGGTCTCCAGCACATAGGGGCTGATCCTTTGTGGTGAATTCATGGGAACACATGGGTAAGACTTATATATGATAGGCAAGAATGAAAGGTCTCTGATCAGCATTACTGGAGGGAATTTCTAAATCAGTGAAAACAAGGATCCATTTGAGTATCTGAATATTTGAAAGTGTCTACATAGGATCTTCTAGGAATTAGTTTCAAAGACCACATCATCAACCTTAAATACCAACCTATCACTTCCTATGGTACCAACTTACTTTTTATAGATACTATCCTGGAATCCATCCAATGAAAGAATGGCTGTTTCTAAAATGTTTTTTGGGGGTCGATGAGACAGTAGCATTGACACATGTTCAGCTGACTAGAGGCTTTTAAGGAGTGGAGAATAAGGCTGTTTCAACATGAAATCAAACAACCAAGTGAAAATTAGTTATGTAGTATTGTGCCGGAACTGGGGACATGAGTTAATTTCCACACTCCTAAAAACCAGCCAGGAATGTTGTGAGCAAAGAAGTTATTAAGGAGCAGGCTTGAGGCAGTTGAGTATGATCTCCTACTTTAATGCTTGTATCACAGCTTAAACTATTTACCACTTTGAAACTTTGTCCCCAGGTGGATTGATCTGACATCCAGCTGTGGGCCTTTGGAGCAAGGAGACATCTCTAGGTGTCTGGCAGAGAGCTCTTGACATCTCATAAAACTTCCTTGCCCATTGCTTTTAACCATCTTGCTTGTGGCTATTACCTATTGTAATCTTTTTAACTGCGTTGGGAACATATTTTACATGAGGGGATTTCTTTTTAATGAAATGGATTGCTTATTTGAACCCTCAAGTTCTGAGGGATCCATTGCATCTGATATGGAACCACTACATGGTACCATGTGCACAATTTTATATGATAAAGAGACATGGTACTATATGCACTGATGAAAAGCTTATCTGTACTAAATTCAGTGTTTTAAAAATGAAATTCAATGAAAGTGGTTTAAAATGAAAGTGAGTAGTTCTCTTTTCTTAGTCCCATTTTTTCTCTAAAAGAAGATAAAACAGAATCCAAGAGCTAAGAGAAGGGAAGAAACAAGCATTTATTAAGTGCCTATGTGCCAAGCACTGTGTCAAGAGCTTTACAAATATTATCTCATTTAATCCTTACAACAACCCTGGGAAGTAAGTACTATTATTATACTCATTTTACAGTTGAGGAAACTGAGGTAAACAGAGTTTAAGTGACTTGCCCAGGGTCACACAGCCAATAAGTTTCTGAAACTCAATCTGAACTCAGGTCTTGCAGACTCCTGGCCCAGCACTCTAACCACTGTACCACCTATGACTTATCTCACAAGGTTGTTGGGAGTACAGTATTTCATAAACATTAAAGTGCAAGAGAAATATCCAACGTAGTTGTCATTATCAAGGGCAGTTCCCTCATTTTTACTGATGAGGAAACTGAGGTCTGGATGATTTGTTATCTTGGCCAAGGTCATAAAGCTCACTAATAGAAGAAACAGGATTGACGATCACTCCTTATGTCTTGTCCCCTCTTTCCTATCCCATATCCTATGCTTATTAAAATCTCAGAAGTAGTTTTACTTAATATATTATACCCAGCACCTTAATAGAGTAGTGAGTTAAGGTGAGTCGATTACTTGTTTGGTTGAGGTAAATTTCCTCTTTTAGGCCACATGACAATTTACTCCAAATAGGAAAAGGCTTTATTTCCTCAGGAGAGTACATTTCCCTTACCCTTTCTCCCTGAAGGATTGGCCAATTATTTTTTCACTAATGTTCTTGTTCTTTTTTATTTTGGCAGTTAAGAAAATGAGGGTTTGGGGGGAGTGTCTCTTCAGGCCTCCAGCAAACTGGCAGGTCAAGGAAAGGGAAGCAAGGGCCATGAGCCCCAGCTTTCTTCTGCTCCGTGGGAGGGACATGCTCTGCTTTTCCTTCTGTATTCCTGGGTTTGCTGGCAGTCTTTGGGGATTGTGCCTGGAAGAAGAATAATGTGCACCTGTGTACAAAGTGGCAAATTGCTCCTCACAGAAGCAATTACATGAGGTGGAGGGTGCAATTATGTTGCCTTGCCTGTGCCGTCTTCTCACCGGATGGAGAAGATTCTCTTTTCAGACAGAATGAGGGCACAACTTGGTGGACAGAGTTAGCATGAATACTAAACCACAGAGGATAGCGCATCTTTAGGTCAGAAATGAGACTCCTCCAGTAGCAGAGAACCAACACTCCTTTCTCTCACCCCATATACCCAATTAACGGAGAGTCACAGAGGATCACAGATTAGAGTTGGAAGGGACGTTAGAAGTCATCTTGTCCAACCACATAATTTTACAGATGAAGAAATTGAGGCCCAGGGAGGTTAAGGTAATAACATAATGACATCAGAGGTGTTATTTGAACCTGGGTCTTTGACTCCAAAGGGGCAGCTAGGTGGTGCAGTACATAGAACACTGGACCTGGAGTCAGGAAAACCTTAAAATTCAGATCTGGCCTCAGGAACTTATGAGCTGTGTGACCCTGGGCAAGTCACTTAACCCAGTTTCTTCAGTTTCTTCCTCTGTAGAATGAGCTGGAGAAGGAAATGGCAAACCACTCCAGTATCTTTGCCAAGAAAACCCCAAATGAGGTCACAAAAAGTTGAACATGACCAAAATAACTGAATAACAACAAACACAAAGCAGTTTCAGAATTGGTAGAGGAAATGTATATAGTTGCTCTCTTTTTGTTTGGAAATGTTTTTGTTAGGAGACTGCTCACATATGATAAATGCTTGGGGCTTCTCAGGTTGAGATCTTCTTTATCTTATTCTTAGGTTGGATATCTTTTTTGGGAAAAAAAAAGGCTCCTTCACCTCTCTCTAGTCCAACTGATACTTCACAGCAGAAAAACTACCATTCTTAGACTCTTTTTCATACTGTACCTCTATTCACAGTTTTGTCATATTTATCAAAAGTATGCTTGTATGTATTTATGTGTACACACATATGTATACATACATACAATCTACATAATATGGCTAATTTGCTTTGTAACTCTACCAAAAATAATGGTAACCAACAAACCCATAAAATGTATTTATAAATCATATATGTTGTATATAACACAAATATCATAGATATGTATAACACATACATTTGTATATTTATACATATTTTCTTTTAGTGGAAGATGGATATAGGGATCTATCTATCTATTTATCTTCCACTAAAAAGAGAAAGCAGTTTACTGCATTTAAAAATGCTGGGCTTGGAGTTAAGTGGTCAGGATTCAAACCCTAACATATATGTCATTGGCTATAAATTCTGTAACCTGGTTGGCTCAAAAATTCTATATTCTGATTGATTGCTAAGTTTGATGTTCTTTTTAGCTTGTCTGCAATATAATTGTCAGAACAATCTCATTTGAGAGATGACTTTGGAAATTTATGCAATGCATGCCTGGTTGGATTACTCTCTGATGGTTCAAAACTATGACTTGAATTGAGTCATGCTACTGGAAAATAAAAACACCAGTGTGCATGATCAATCCTTTCTACCTTAGTCAATGGCTTAAGCTGTGCCAAGGCCAGAAAGGTTTCTTGATGGTAGTAGGCCCAAGACCATATTGTAACATGGCCGAGAGGTGTAATTTACCAAGAATTGTAGCAGTGTCAGTAAGCCATCTACCAAAGCATTCCATCATAGTCTCAGCTATCTCATATAAAAAACAGAAAATGTGCTATGATTTATCCAAGTATTTGGTTGTTTAGACAGCCAGGGGTGACTACCGGCTGAGGTGCACATGTCCCTGTTTTTCCTTGCCAATAAACAGGCTCAATCATTGGAGTAGAGAGTGTGGATCCTTTCCCTTGTTCAAACTCAGATTATACCAGTGAGTCCTCATGGATGAGCTCCAGAGGAGGAAGCTCTGGAAGGTCATGTTAAGTGGCAAACGCTATAAATATGGGCACAATAATAGTCTGTTTTTTGAGGACCAGCTTGGCTATGTTTAAATATGCCTATCATCAAGTTGGTCATTCGGTGATGGATTTTTCATGAAATATAATCTGCAACAGTGGAGGAAGTGCCTAGACAGATGAAGTTGCTGGTGCTGGGAGAGTTGAAGTATTCATAATATGAGTTAGTCCAAACTGGGGTCCTATACTTTAGAAAGCATTCCTTTTTTGCTAAAATAGCAAAGGGAAAATCAACAAGCAACATGATTTTTAAAGGGATTAATTCAGTTGTTGAAAGGAAAGAATGAAGAATCAACTCCTACTATTACAACTTGAGGAGAAAAATGGAAAAACAGATTTAAAAGAACTGTAGATTTCTATAAGTCATTTATAGTAGAGGAAATGACACTTTGAATGTTCTGTTTGTCTTGGCAGATTTCTGGAACTAAGTATGGCTATGAGCAATCTTCATATCTTTGGCTGCCAATTGTAGGTCCATGGAGTCCCTCATTCATTCCTGGTCAATATACTTAGTCAAGACATGTGGATATGTGCAAACATGCACATATTCACACACACACTCCATATATGCACTCCATTTTCAAATACATACATGGGTGAGAATACTATATTGCTGGTATATGCTCAACTCAAAAGACTAATGTGTAGACAGAAAAATGATCTGACCAGCATGGTTGTAAAAATAACATCTTCTACATGTGGCTATCATGGCTAGACCATGCCCTGTATGCAAAATGTGTTGCACAATGGATAAAGTTAAGAAAATCTGGGTTTGAATCATTCACCTACTCATTATATGTCCCTGGGCAAGTCAACATCTCTGAATCTCATTTTATCTTCAGTAGAATAGAGATAATACCAATGGTGCTTTCCACATAGGATTGTTGTGAGGATTTAAGTATATATAAAGGGGTCCCAAAAGAAGTATATATGTATGAATGCATCTATATGTATATGTAAATACAAATATTATCTCATTTGTGTTTATATGCAAATATATGTATAAGTACATATGCAAATACATACATATGTATGTATAAATGTATATATACAAATACAAATATATGTATAAGTGTATATATATAAATACATGTATAAGTATAGAGATACACATAATATATATGTGTAAGAGTATATATGCAAATTCTTGCATGTATAATTATATACACAAATATATATGTATAAGTATACATATACTTATATATGTATATTTAATATATATTATTATGTTATAGTATTATATAATTATATTATATATACATATACACAAAAATGAGATAATATTTGCATTTAGCTAAATTAAATACAATATTGTAAATACTATGGTTAACACAATACCTGGCACATAGTAGGCATTTAATAAATATTTATCCCCACCTCCCATTTTTTCAAAGGAAACTTTCTTCCATTGAAAGGACAAATACCTTTTATAACTACTGATGACCTGTTATACAATTGTGTGAACATATGCTTTTGGTCTTAAATAGCATTTTCTTGTACACCTTAAATAGTCAACTGCTTTACACCCCTGGCTATAGCACACATAAACCTGATGATCTGGGGAGGGGAGTACTTCCAGCTCAGGTCTTAACATCCCTAAATGGGACAATGTCTCCAGAGTGCCATAGTAACCCTGGCTCTTTTGCTACATTTCCACTTGGAGATTGAGATAACACTTTCTTATTGAAAGTTGTTTCTTTTGATTGGCATCATAGATTCTTGTAGAGTCAGAAGGGACTTGAGTGATGATGTCGTCCAGAAATTCTAACACATCAGCAGTAGAGTCTCTGCTTAGGGTGCCACCAGTTGTGTGGAACTTATCTTTGCAGTTCATGTGTAAACTCCCCTTGAACCATGTGGAACTTAACATTTGCAGTCATGTTTTTTGGGTCTTCCCATTATTTGATAGCATACTGACATTCTTTGTAGCAAATATTATTAGACCTTGAACAAAAAAGGTTTGAAAACCACTAATCTAGGTGCTGTTATTGTGAGGTTGTTTCAGGCATGTTCAGGCATGACCCTATTTGGAGTTTCTTGGCTCAAGATACTAGAGTCATTTGCCATTTCCCTCTCTAGATCATTTTACAGATGAGGAAACTGAGGCAAACAGGGTTAAGTGACATGCCCAGGATCATATGTCTAAGGCCAGATTTGAACTCAGATCTTCCTGACTTCAGATCTGGAGCTATATCCACTGAGCCATCTAGCTGATCTAGAACAACTTCCAATCTTTATATATGTGAAAACTGAAACCTGAAGAGGGAGTGTGGCAGTGGCACAGCTGGGTTCCAGCTCTCCTGACTCCCTGCTGTACTGCTCTTTCTATTATACCACAATGCTTCACAGTCTAGCTTTTTAAAAATTAAATTAGTGAACATTTATTAACCATCTATTCTATGTCAGGTATGGTACTAAGCATATATATATAAATAAAGGCAGACACCAGTCCTGATCTCAAGGAGCTCACATTCTAATGCAAGAGACAATATACAAACAATCAGATAAAAACAAGATATACACAGAGCAGATGGAAGGTCTTTGCAGAGGGGAAGTTATCAGTACCTTTGGAGACCAGGGAAAGCCTCTAGCAGAAGATGGGATTTGAGATGAATCTAAAAGGAGGCTGAGGAAATGAAAAAAGCAGAGTTAAGGAGGGATGAAAATCTATTTTAAAAAAAACCTCATCTCTATTATTGTGTATAGTGAAAACGAACAATCTTTTCTGTACTTTAAAGCCAGCCAACTATACAACACATCCTTAACACCATGTTTGTTTGACATTTACAACATTTGCTATTTATTATTTTGCTTCACCAGCTACCCAGTTTTGAATCTATGTGTAAAAATGAAAATCCTTACATAATTTTGCATCACCCTGAGGGCTTTAGACACAAAATAATGAGGAAATAGAAGTGTTTTGTCATACACAATCTGATTTTCTGACATATTTTCCCCCTCTCACAGAGGTAATGCTCTAATAGAGTGCTAAATTTAGAGTCAGGAAGACCCACTTTCAAATCCCACATTGGAGACTTACAAGTTGGGTTACCCTGGGCTAGTAATTTTACCTCTCTGAGACACAGTTTCCTCTTCTGTAATATGGGGGATTAGTAGCATCTACCCTGCAAGGGAGTTGTGAGGATAAAATCAGATGCTATATGTTAAAGTCCCTTTCAAAGCTTAAAAGGAGACAGTGTGACGCAATGAAAAGAATCTAGTATTTGGAACCAGAGAACCTGAGTTTAAACCTTGGCTTTGCCATCTTACCCTAAGTGGCCTTGGGCAAGAAATTTAATCTCCTTGGGCCAACTGTAAAATGATGGGGTTGGTCTAAATGACCTCAAAGGTCCCTTCCAGCTCTAAATCTATGATCTTATGGACAGAATTATTAGTCAAGGAGCAACTAATTCAACCAATAAAATTCAAACTTTGTCTATTATATTTTATGTTTCATTTTTTGGTGTGCCATGTAGAATTTGTTCTCTGGAAGTCATATCCTGCCAAAATAACAGTAAGTTATTGTTTTTCATCACATGGCAATCTGTAATAGGAGTTTGTACACAAACAGACACACACTGATGGAGTTCTCAAGAGAGTTCCAGTCAAAATGTTCACCACATTCCAAACTTTTCCAAATGACATTGGCGGGGGGAGATTAACTTGTAAATACAACAAGTAAAATAAAAGAATTTGGGGAAAAGGTCTTATTCACACAATATGAAGTTTCCATGGACATTCTGAGTTATATAATTATTCCTTTAACTGTGGAGTTTTAAAACAGTATCTTGATAGTCATGTAGTTGTGGTTTCATGCTGCTCTTTTCTGCAGAGGTGGATAGTTATGTACAGTCTCTGTTCTTCCCACCTTGTCTTTTAAAAATAAACTACCAATGATCTTGAATGCAAAAAAAAAAATTGACTTAATGTTTCACTAATAATTGCCCTACCAAAAAAAATAGCAAAAGTTAAGGTGCTCAGAGAAATCTTTAATCACCACCTTTCTTCATGAAACATTTTCAATACCCATCAATTATATCAGTAATGTGATCCTTAATTTATAAAGAAAAGTTTAAGTTGGTCATATTTTTCAAATAGCTTCCATCAAAGGAAATAAATCGATTAAAAAAAAATCCAAACTTCTTTTGTGTACTATATGCTAGCCACTGTTCTCAGTGCTCAAGATAGAAAGACAAAAGTGAAACAGTTCCTGCCTTCAAGGAGTTCACATTCTATTGGGGAAACAATATGTGCCATCCATAAATATATCATATCCCCTCTAGACCTTCTTTTCCTCAGGCTATTTCTAATTCCTTCAGCTGCTTCTTACGTTACATGATCTTCAACCATCTCACCATGACCTAGCAATTGGTGGGAGGGAAGAGGGGCTGCTTTAGGCATTGCTGCCACCCAACCCACCCAAAGTGAAGTGACCTTCCTGCCTGGGCAAGGATAAAAGTCCAGCTTTTAAATCTCCATTGCAGAATGTGAAGACTGCCTTCCTTGAGGTACTCACATAAAGTTTACAGCAAGAGAAGTGTCAGTAAATGTTTAACAATCAGATCTTCAAAAATGCATGACATACTTTTAAGTTCAATGTATACTATTAACATTTTCTTCATTACTTTCTTAATTCTAGACAATCAATAAAACAATAACTCAAATCCTGTCTTATAATGGGCTTGCTGATTTCCTAGGTATTCATTGAAAAAATGTGATAATCAATTTTCCAGCCGTGAAATTGAAAATTGATACTCCATTTTATTTTATATTGTGAATTAATTATTTATTGAGAATTGTATCTAATCACTGAAATCACTAGATTTAGATTAGATTTAGATTAGAGTTAGATTTAATTGTAGCATCCAGAGTTTAACTTCCCCATTTCTCTGGACTCAATCTATCTTACCTCAGAAGGGAGGAGGGAGGATGAGTCAATTCTGCCTGGTCATAAGCCAAGCACCAGACAACTCTGGTGTAGGGGGTTACTTCACATAGGGCTTTCCAGAAGATATTGATCAACTCTGTGTTTTCCTCATCGCCATGGGTCCTGGAAATCTCCTTGTATGAGTCAGGCCAAACATAAGCCCACTGTTACTTCTGGTATAGACCAATTAGTTTTAGTTTACTTTGCATCACTGGAGTATAAAAAGTTGCTCCAACTGTCAGGTGTATCTCTGGCTATTGACCTCTCTTATTCTTTCCATTGACCTATTTTATTGGCAATTGCTAGCTTTGGTAATAAATTGATCGTGCTCAGAATCTTGTTCCTAAGTTTCTCTTTATCACTGATTTTTATTATGACACACTTTGAGCTGGCTCTAATATGTGCCTGCTTTATAGCCCTAGAATTAATCAACAGTAGAAATACCTAAACTATACATCTCTGTTAGAAAGTTTTATCATGAACAAACAGAGATAGAACCTTTCCAAAACCTGTTTAAGGCATATGATCTTTGAACAAATAGTATTAACTCCACATTAGTTGATTGCTTTAAAACTTTATAAAGCAAAGAATAGTACCAGACCATATTATCTGAGACCCTATTAGACATGCTTCAACAGGATTTGGAGTTAATGTTGCTAGGGATCTTCCTAAAGCTTGGGTCTGGTCATGCCACTTTCTTATTCAACAAACTCCAGTGGCTGCCCATTACTTCTAGGATCAACCTCTATTTAATATTTCCATCCCTTTACAGCTTGACCCCAGCTTCATTATACATTCCTTCTACTCATACATTATGATCCACTTAGACTGACTTCATTGTTATCTCTCACACATGTTGCTCTAATTCTGGTCTCTGTGAATTTACGTCCCCCAAGTCTGAAATGTACTATCTCCATAAGTCTACCCCTTAGAACACCCAATTTCCTTCAAAACACAGCTAAAATATCTCCTATGGAAAGTCCTCCCTGATTCCCCCAGCAGCCAGAACCTCCCTCCAACTACTTTGCATTTACTTTGCATATATCTTGTATATATTTATATATGTACATGTTGCTTCTCACAATAGACGGTGAGCTCCTTCAAGGAAGGGACTGCTTAATTTCTGCCTTTGTCTCCCCAGGTAGTACATAGTGCATGACACATAGTAGGTTTTTAGTGAATGCTTGTTGAATGATAGATTCATTTATTGTTCAGCATTTATGAAAATTATCCATTTGAACTATAATTCTCTAGATTTTGTCTAAAAATAACTGTAGAAACAATATTATATATCATGGTACTTAGTGTCTTTTATATAAAGACTCAAATAATATATTCTGGATTGAGTTTAGTTCCAGAAGAAAAAAATTAGCTTCTACATATTCATGTATACAAGGCAGCTAGGTGGCACTGGGCTAGATTAAGCACTGGGCTTCGAGTCAGAAGGACATGAATTCAAATCTCACCTCAAACACTAGCTTTGTGACCATAAGCAACTCACTTAATTTCTATCTGTCTCAGTTTCATCAACAGTAAAGTAGGAATAACAATGGCACCTATCTCCCACGGTTGTTGTTAGGATCAAAGGAGATACTTATTTGTAAATCACTTAGCAGAGTTTCTAGCACGTAACAGGCACTTAATAAATATGTATTCCCTTCCCCTTCTATAAGAATGTATACATTAAAGAAGGTGGGAAAATAATGAAACCTTTCTGACTGGGTCCCATACAGATTTATATTACACAACTTCAACTGTGCCCTCACTACTGCTTGGCAATTCTATTATACCTCCCTTACCAACTCATCATCCCACTCTCCACAGCAGCTCTTCCAAACCTTTTCTTCTTTCCTCAAGCTTCCTATGACTCCCCCTACACTCCTACCTTTTCTTTTACTGGAGAGGGCAACACCATCCTCCTAGTACCTCAGCTCCTCTGTGTCTCTCATTTCCACTATCCATTGTTATCAGGGACAAGTGTTGATTTCACTTTTGCAACATCTCTCTAATATGCCCCTTTCCCCCTTCTAACACTGCCACCACTCTAGAACAGTCCTTCATCACCTCACACCTGGACTTTTCCAATAACCTGCCGGCGAGTATATCTGCTGCTGATGTCTCCCCATTCCAATGAAACCTCCATTCAGCCTCCAAAGTGATTTTTTCTAAAGCACATATCAAATCATACTATCTTCTCCAGACCAAATATAAAATTCTCTGTTTGGCATTCAAAGCACAGCTCCCCTCTTACCTTTCCAAGACTCTTATATCTTACTCCCCAACACATACTTCTCAAGCCTGTGTCACTACTCACTGGTCTCCTGGCTATTTCATGAACGAGACACTATCTCTTGACTCAGTAGTTTCTTTGGCTGTCCCAGATATCTAGAACTCTCTCCCTCACCAATTATGACTGCTGACTTCCCCTGACTTCTAAGTCCTAATTAAAATAATATATTTTGTAGGAATCCTTCCCCAACCACTCTTAACTCTAGTGACTCCCTTCTTTTAATTATTTCTTATTTGTCCTGTATATATCTTTCATTGCATATATTTGTTTGCATGTTGTCTCCCCCATTAGATTGTAAGCTCCTTGAAAGCAGGGACTTTTTCTTTTTATATTCCCTCCCAGCACTTAGCATAGTACCTGGCTCATAGTAAATGCATAATCAATGTTTATGGATCACTTGACTGAAATAAGGTCTATGTAAAATATTTTGAAAATCTTAAAGAACCATGTAAAGTTAGTTAATAACATAATTATTATTATTTGTTCTGTTTCTCTGACATGAAAACTCTTTTACCAAACATAGGTTGAGTTTTTTGGTGCCTTATCTACCAACCAAGAAACTAGAGCAGTAGTGTCAAGCTCAAATAGAAATGGTGCCACTAACCTCTATGTAGGGATCCCTGTG
The DNA here is from genome assembly GCF_900497805.2 of Vombatus ursinus. Taxonomy (NCBI): domain Eukaryota; kingdom Metazoa; phylum Chordata; class Mammalia; order Diprotodontia; family Vombatidae; genus Vombatus; species Vombatus ursinus. Next base: position 31,710,163 of record NW_020955033.1, read on the forward strand.
GGCACAAATTAACCTAGAAAACCACATATTAATATCATCTATGTTCTATTTTATTTTATTTATTTCACTAAATATTTTCCAATTACATTTTAATATGGTTCCAGGTACTTAGAAGTGTGGTAGTTCCCAGGCCTCTAACTTAGAGTTTCCTTTTTTTTTTTTTTTCAAGTGTTCTGTCCTGGTGAACTGTACTACCTGAAATATTTTTACTCCTGATGCCCTTAGAGCAATTTTGCATACTTATATCTAGAAAGATTTTCTTATTTTTTCTCCATATTTTAATGAAGACCTAGGTTACAAATGATTAATTTATTAAAGAAAATGAATAAATGAATGAGTTAATTAACAACTGCTCAATATGGTTGTAGGTACTAGAAATGTCCAAAGGACGAGCTATTTTCTGCCTTGTACTTTTGTTATTGGTGGGGTTTTTTGTGTCTCTGCCTCCCACACTATAAGTTCATTAAAAGCAGGTACTATGTTTGCTCATTTTCATGTTTCCCTGTTGTATACTTAGCATACTATCCTTTATGCAGTAGATGCTCAATTAACATATATTGGCTTTAATTATACGTGCTGACTCAATGAGAGTGGAGAGGGAATCATCAGAAATAAAGTTGAATAGATATGGCCAGAGTTTTGGAGGGCCTTGAAGATACATAGCAGAATAATTCATATTAGGCCTGATAAGGAATAGGGAGCCAGTATGGCATTTGAGCAGAGGAGTGACATGATGAAAGCTTAGTTTATGGAAAACTAATTTTGCACTACTGTTAGCATGCCTGGCTCGTGAAGCTATCCTTTCTGCATTCCACAAATGCTAGAATTTTTTTATGAAAAGAAACAGTTTCAAAATTCCAGTGGTTAAATAAAATGAATATATTTGTAATGTAAACTACTCAATTCTAATCAACTGCCTTGTTCAGAGAAGAAAATTAGCTTTACTACATGCTACAGTTTAAAAAAATCAGCAATGGATTACTGAGAAACATTAATTACATTATGGACCATAATCTTCTGGAGAGTGCATTTACAAATCTAGGTTATGGTTGCCAGCTGAATTTTATATTAAACTGCAGCTACTGAAAGATGAATAAAATCAAGCCAGGCCAGCCTTGAGCAAATTTAGATCAGCCAAACCTTGGTTTTGAATAGCCCTTTCATCAGCCCCTTATCAGGTCTTCTCACATAAGTCAGGAGATCAAACTCTCTCAATCAAAAAATTATCTGGCATATTCTCCATTTCTTTAGGACCCTCCTTGATTCTTAGGAGGCCATATAAGAAACTAATTTGAACTTAAGTTGGTGAGTCATAATGACCCAGAATTTTATCCCTCAGAAGCTAACAAGTATATTTTTAAAGGAACTGTGCATGACTCCAACCAAAGGTTGAGAACTATGTGGATTTCAGGTACCAGAGAAAGTAAAGATTTTGGAGGGTGAGAGTTGAAAAGATAGGAGGGAAAGGAAAGCATTCACATATCATCATACAGGCAGTTAGCTGCCTCCTCTGCCTGCTTATAAGGTCAGCTTTACTTGAAAGAGAGTACCCTAATCATTGCACAGTGGAAGGGAACATTTGTGTGATGACATTTTGCTGTTGTACAAGTAGTACTTTCTGCCAGGGAGATTTGGTGCAGCTGTGGTTATTTTTAATAGATGAAATTTCTATTTTTGTTAGTCCTTCAAGATAGCTTGCTACCTCTATTTCTATATCTACATATAGATATAGGATACACATAATTTTGTGCACTCTCATCCAATTTTACTTTAGGTTCAAAGAAATAATGTGACAAATTGGATGGCTAGAGGGGAAACACATGAGGGAGGGATACTGGGGGAAGTACTTGGAAGTGGGAGAATTGAAGACATGTACTCTCCATTTTATATGCAAAAGGTTTCTACAGAACACTAATGAGATAGGTGAGTGAGGTAAGAGAAGGGCCTCCATCACTGTGATCCTCTATTATATCATTCCATTTCTCCTAGTAAAATATAACTTCTTTGAGGTCAAGAACAATTGCTTCCTTCCTTTCTTCATTTCTTCCTTTCTTCTTTTTTGCTCTCTGTCTCTCTCTCTTCCTTTTCTCTCTTTCCCCCTCTCTTTCCTTCTTTCTTCTTTGTCTTTGTTAGATTGTGAGTAGATAATGTGTGGTTTTGTTTTGTTTTGTTTTCATACTTTTCTTTGTATCCCCAACGTTTACATGCTGGCTAGTACATAATAAACACTTAATAAATACTTTTTTTTTTTTTACTTAAATCGACTTTGTACTTACAACACTTTGCACAGTGTCTGGTACATTGTAAAGGTGATTAATAAATGCTTATGGAATTGATTGCCTGCTGATTCTCTGAGGAGAATCCAATATCTGTTGAATTCCCTCTATCTCATAGCATTTCACCCAGATTGGAAGATTTCTTATAGTCATCATCACTGTCATCATCATGATCACCGCCATCATATCATCATCATCGTCATCATCACCTTCATCAACATCATCATAGCATTTAGAGTTTTTAAAACTCTAACCAGTGTTATCGTAGTGATTTCTGTTCATTTAAGGGTTGGGCTACATGCCACAGAGGTGCCTTACCATTCTCGAAAACAGGTAGGTCCTGATTTGGTACAAACAATGAATCCTATGAAGTGGTCTCATGTATTAGAATTGGAACTATTTTAAGTTATATTATGTAAAATATGGCCACTGGTTCTAACACAACAGAAATATGCAGTGCAACTTTAACTAATGTAACCACTTTGTGGGGTTCATTATTAGTGCTAATTGGTCTTAGTTGTTCTGTGACTCTGGAAAGTGACTTGCTCAATGCCACATAGGTAGAAAGAGATAGAATTCCAAACCATATCCTCAGATACTAAAAATCCATTCTTTTTCTATTACACTACATTGCTTCTCTCACTCTTCTTTATATCCTACTTATACTTGTTGTTGATTATCCCCTTAATTTCTATTTTTTTGCTACCACAAAAAGCTGCTATAAATATTTTGTACATACACAAGAGATCAAATAAAATAGTTTCATTCTTGTGATTTAAATTTTAAATTAATAAAAATTAATTTTCTTCCTCCCACTTTTGTCCACGTCATATTGAAAAAAAAGGAAGGAAAAACAAAACCCGTATAATGGATATTCCTAGTCAAGTAAAACGAGTTTCTATTTTCCATTGTGATGGAATACTGTTGTATTCTAAGAAATGAGGAAATGGATGATTTTTTAAAAGATATGGGAAGACATATAAACTGATGCAGAGTGAAGTGAGCAGAATTGAACAATTTATATGAAAATATCATCATTGTTTAAAAAAATGAACAATTAGGAGTTTTATAAACTGATGGAGAATAAAATGAGAAAAACAAGAACAATTTATACAATAATTTCTATATTAGCCAGGTCCAAAAAAAAAACCCCTATGTGTTTTTCTACAAACTAAATCTGTCACTTCTCCATCAGCAGGTAAGTACATGCTTATCACTGGTCTTCTAGAATTGTGATTGTGTGTTACATTGCTCAGTTCTGTCTTACAAAGTTGTTTGTCTTTACAATGATATTTTATGAGTATTCAAGAGGCCTGACCACTTGGAATTTGGAATGCTCAGATTTTACAGATGACCCAAGGTTGCAGGACTTACTATTTCCTGCTTTGCATATCCTACATGGAGACAAGCCCTACCCACATTTACTTAAATTTAGTATTGTATGCTTGATGAGTATCTGCTCAATGTTAGGACCAAGTAAATTTCTTTTGTCAACTGTTGAATGACATATGAGTCATTCCAATTTCAAACCTGAGCTGGCAGACTGGCCTGGTCATTACCCACCTACAACAAATTCTATTGATACTTCAGTTAGTATATGAGGGTGTGAAAATAGATTTCATTTCATAATTACGGAAACACACGAAGTATATAATATATATATGTGTGTGTATATATACATATATGTATATGTGTGTGTGTATGATAATCATTTATTTTATAAAGCAGAAACTTCCCATGTTACCTTTGACCAGAAAAGTTATAATGGTACTACAATTAATGAATTAAAATATCAGATAAGGAAAAAAACATAATAAAAGCTCATTAGATTTGTGCTTGCTAAACATTCTCTTCCAAGTTATACTGTGAGAAGATAATTTTTTTTCTGATGCCAGAGAATTTGACTGAATCTTATTAAAATGTCATCATCTATTGAGTATTTGGAAATGTTACTATTTAAGTTAAATAGATGATTAAGGAATTTAGATATTTCATATTTGATGTTGGACTGAAACTCAGAAATCTTAAAATTTCATTGAAGTAAATTTTCTCTATTCAATAAACAAAATTTGTTTTGCTTTCTTCTTTATTTTTTTTTCCAGAACTTCTCAGAGTAGTATGCAGATTGGGGTAAGAGAGAAAACAAAATGAATTTATCTGAAAGTTGAAATCTTGATTATATTGATCCTAATTTTAATTTTATGTGAATAAATAGAAATTCCTATAGACTAGTGGTAGTAGCCATAAATTGACTCAGCACAGCTCTGATGCCTGTTCATAATTTTATAGATGCTATAAAATAGTTTTGGTTTTTATAATCACTCTTCAGGATGTCATCCAGGGCATCTTTTCAAATTGCATCTTCCTTAGATTCTGTACTTTGTAGTGGATGTGATTTTTAGTAATAAAGGATTGTAGATTTTCTGTGGTTAATAGACTTTCATTAGCATATGACTACTGTAACCAGGGTATTGCTTACCTCTTTCAGATAAGTAATATACCCAAAATGATTATAATTTTGCCTGCTGTTTCTATGAAACCATTACTAGTTTGTAAAGCCATTGCATCTGACCTATAGCAAGGAAAAAATGAACCCAAAAGTTACCCAGAAAATACATAAAAATGAGATTAATATTTCAGGAAGTTCTTTGCATAATGAGTCTACCCAACTACAAAAAAGGGAAAAGTCAGTAGTTAGCACAGTCATCACAGGAACTAAAAGACTGCTGAGAGATTGGCAAAGGATGAATTTTGCATTTTTGTTGAACATCATAAGCAGAAATTGCAAAATAATTAGACTGCTTCATTTGTAAATAGGAAATTTTTAATGTAAAAGGTGTCAGCAACTATAAATCTCTCTTGAATAATGCAACTCCAAGAGATGTCATTGGAGAAACTTTTGAAAATGACTTTGCTAAGAATTTTTATATATCTTCTTGAAGTTAGCACCAGCTCAAAGAATCAACTCCTTGTTTGAATGTGAATTTAAACATTATATGTGATCTTTATTTTGATTATTAATATTACTGCCAAAGATCATGTTGGTGATGACAATGTACCACTTGACAATGTACAACTGAGTTTTTTTACCTAAATCTTTGAGGGTGCTAAGGAAAGGCCGCTTAATTTGAAGATAGAGGACCTGGGTCTAAAAGCCTGCCCTGACCCTGGGTATCTATATGACTGGTAACTCCTCATCTGAAAAATGAGGAGTTTGGAATATGTAAACTCAAAAGTCCCTTTCCACTCTAAATGCATAATCCTATGAGCTATAAAAACAAGGTGATATGTTAGTGGAAGAGTTCCAGTGTGAAGCCCCATGATGCAGTAGGCCTCTTAAGAAAAAAAAATTCTATAAGAGATATCAATTGATGGTTCAGACCATAGTGGTTAAAGTGAGCACGATAGATTAAGTGACCTCTAAGGTATCTTTTTATTTAAAATTTTATACTTTTAAGACTATAAATATTTTTGAAAAATTATTTATAGTCATCGAGAGATTTAATAGTCTTTTAAAAACTGTTCTCTGTTTTCTATTGAATCAAGTCTAAACTCAATTCAGCGTTAAAGTCTCCTTAAGTGTCATCATTTACAATGGTCTAGTTTCTCTTTACCTCTGAGGGACTATGTGCAATCTGGTACTTCCTTAGGGCGTAAGAAGTAGCATAGGTGTTGGGTGTTGGGTGTTGGGTGGTGCTGTTGGGGAGTATTCATGGACCAGTTTTGTGGCTCACAGAATCAGAGAATCTCAGGATTAGAGGGGTCCTGAAAGACCGTCTGGTCTGATAAACTTCTGACTTAGAATTCCTTCTACAATATGCTCAGTAAGTGGTTGTCCAGACTTTGAATAAACCTTTCTGAAGCAGGAAAGCTCATTACCATCTAAGGCTGGTCATTTCACTTTTGGAATAAGTCAAGTAGGTGGTCTTATGTTCCAGTCTACCTTGACATCAACTCTTCATTAATTATATCAATCTGTTTACTCCCTCTCTCACCTGTTACCATGCATCTATGAACAGTGGTTAGAGCACTGGACCTGGAGTCTCCTGCTTCAGACACTTACTAGACATGTGCCCCTGGGCAAGTCACTTAACCTCTGTCTGCCTCAGTTTCTTCATCCGGAAAATTAGGATAATAACAACACTTGCCTTACAGGATTTGAGGAATTTGAGGAATAAATAAGTCAATATATAAAAAGCATTTTTGCAAACTTTAAGATACTATTATAAATGCTAGATATCTTTGTCATCATCATCAATCATTTTAATGCTTTTACCATTCCCATTAATCTATAGCCCAGCAGAACCAGCTGTGATACTTTTTCTAATAAGTTTAACATTGATTTCTCCCTTTTAAAATCCCTGTTACATCCATTATCTGTGTCAATCAACCACATTCCATGTATTCTTATTCCCTAATTGTTTTATGTGCATTTAAAAAAATCTTTCCAATTAAATTACAAGCTCCTTCCAAACAGAGTCATGTCTTTGGCATCCCCTACTGCTTGGTACGTAGCAGACACTCAATGGATGATGGGAAATGAGTCTTCTATAATACTACTGTCTCCTTCTCCACGTTGATAGGTGCTCAGAGACTACAAATTCGTTCAAGATTTAACCAAAGAATAATACTACCAAGGTAGCACAGAATCAAATGACTTTAGGATTTAGCCAGCTTTTGAATTATCTATGCAATTGCTCCCCTATAATAATAAACACAATTTAATTAGCTACATGTACATACGACATACATATGTGTTAATTATATATTAATAAATGTGTGTACAAGCACATTCGTATCTGAAATCTCATGTGATTGTGTCTAATTTTAGATTAAAAATAATGCATACAATAAATCAACTTAGGCATTTTAATCCTACTGACATAGTTATGACCACTAAATACTAAAGAAAAAAAAGAAACATATGACCTTGAGATAGAATTCCAGAATCTAGCAATTAGCAAATTTAACACTGGTTTTTGGATGGGGATTCTTATCCTGAATCTGCCGCTAATATTCTGTGTGGCCTTGGGTCAGTCATTATAAGCCTCAGTTTCTTCATCTGAAAAACTATTTGTTCCTACTGACATTTAAGCCTTAAATTCTCCTTTCTTGCTCTAAGTCTGATGACATAATGATCTCTAATGTCATTCTAATACTTGATGTTTCTATTTCATAATGAAAGCTCCCATGACTCTGACAACAACTATGACTAATGATAATAACAATAATAGTGAAGGAACTGAGATTCAGAGAAGTTGTGACTTCCCTAGAGTCCCACAGGTACAGTGCTAAGTGTTGAATCTATCAGCACACATTTATTAAGCACTTACTAGGTGTCAGGCACTTGCTGAGTGCCAGGATTCAAAGCAAGGTGTTATATGAAGAGAAAAACAAAGCAGCTGATAATGAAATCCATGTTATCATAAGGCAAGAAGATGCTAGGCATTCCCAAATTGTTGAATTGAATGAATTAAAAAGTAAGGATAGCATCAAGTTCTAGAACAACTTATTCCCCCCAAGATGAAATGATGATGAATGTTCTTCACAAACTTATTATATTACAAATAGCCTTTATAAATTGACACCTATTATGTTTTTCCCCTGAAGACAAAATTGGGTAGAGCTATAGAACAAAGACACATTTATTAGGAGGTCTTATCCATCTCTCATCTGCAAGAATGAGCAATAAAATATCTAGATATGTTTAGTTAGAGGGGACTAAATGAAGCAGACCTCCTTCTGTAAGTGGGTTATAATCATGCCACCTCAACCCCAGACTCTTAGTCCTTACCACATGGGCCTTAGCATCCTTTTCTTGGAATGCAATTTCTTTGCATAACATTCTACACAAAGAAGCACACAGATTATATTATGCAAATATTTGTTGACTGAAGCAAGCAGTATTTGAGCATGAAAAGGACAAAGCATTTGGAACTTTGAATTATCATGTGTTTACTCACTTGTCCAGCCCTGTACCCCAATGCCGGGGCAAGGAATTCACTCACCAGGTGCCTGTGTCAAAAACAGTAATTCTAGGATTAGCTCAGAGTGCATAACTAGGCCTGGTGATGGCAGAGGCATAGAGAATATGGGGAACCTTAGGCATTCCCCAGCTCAGCACCACTGTACAGGAATTCCTCTTTCTTTTGGTGTCACCAAACCTTTGGTACAACCTAGCTCCCTAAACAATGTAAAATACCAGACATACAGCCAGCTATTTCTGATGGCTCTTCAGTAGATTGAAATAGAATTATGTGAGTAGATCTATAAAAGAGGATGGGGGGGTAAACAAGGAGTCACTGAAGACAATTTTTAGTTTTTATCAATACTTGAATTTTAATGTCTTGCAGCTTGAAATAGCTCTTTCTCTAGCTGATGAAACCTGATTGTTGAAAATGAACACAAGCTATAGAAAGGCTTAACCTGATAAGATGAGATTGCTATAGAAAAGCATCACTGAGGCCCAGAGTGTATTTTAGAATAAACAGAAAGGTTTCTAACAGGCATTGAAAGTGGCTGGATCATTTTCCATGAACCCAAGGTGATATCCACTGATAATAGCACAACTACAGGTCTGCTAAATCGCCAGGACTGCTCATTTCCCATTTGAACCAGAGCACATCTAGCTCACAGCAGTAGCTGAAAACTAGGTTCACCTTGGTATTATGACTGGGTTGATCTCAATTTGGGTATTCTTCCCTATTATGTGAAAACTGAGCAAAGCAATGAGCCAGCATCTTATTGGCCTAAGTATTTTCTAAGATACTTTGCTGGTTACATACAACCTAATACCATTATTGATCTGCTGGAGTTTTCAGGATAAGTTTTTATTTTTCATTCATTTATTTAAAGGGCTCAACTTTTGCCAAGTAAGGGATTTTACGCTGAATTTCTTTTTGATTCGTAAGAATTTTAATGCTTAAGGATTATTTTGGGTGCAGTTAGGTGGCACAGTGGATAGAGTACCAGCCCTAGAGTCAGGAGGACCTGAGTTCAAATCCGGTCAGACCAGACACTTGACACTTACTAGCTGTGTGACCCTGGGCAAGTCACTTAACCCCAATTGCCTGGAAAAAAAAATTAAAAAAGGGATTATTTTGTTTGAAAATGACTTTGAACAGGTCAAATTAAATGGGTTGAGCCGAGATAAATTGATGTTAATTCCTTCCTTCTCCTATCTAGAGTTCACAAAGTTAAGTATGGAAACCCTGGTTCCTGATTTAAAGGGAAAAAAATTTCATTTAATCATCATGAATGACACATGCCACAAGGGAAAGTGGCGGATAATTGGACTCAGAAGACTGGGTTTGCTATTTACTAGCTGTGTGTCCTTGAAGCAATTCACCTTATCTTTCCAGGCCTCGGTCTGCACATCTGCAAAATGAGTGGGTTTAACCAGATGATTACTCTGGGCTCTTCTAGGTCTGACATGCTGTACATAGTTGTAACACATCCACAGAACTATGGCGTGGTGATGACTCTCCAGAAGTTGGTTCATCTGTCCTTGTGATTTCTGAATCGTCCACAAAGTCTTACTCTAATACTTCATCATGGCTAGAAGTTGACCCCCGTTTCTCAGTGGCTATACCAGTAAAGCATAAAGCTCTGACAGGTTCTGCCATTCTGTAAATGCTTTGAATGCAGTCCTGGTGACTGCCTGAATCTTTTGTCAGAGCTAAGAATGCGAGGCTCAGGTCAGTAGATTGGCCACAAGGGGATGACTCATTAAGTTTCTTACAAAATAAATTTTATTACTTGTAAGATGTATTGTTCAGAAATTATCTAAATATATTTTATTGGAACAAAAATAGGTATTGTTGACTTAAGACCCACTCCAGCACCACTTGAAGGCTATGCCAGCAGACTGTGACAGCTCTTTACAAACTGGCAAAGCTTCAAAACAATGTTGTTCTTTCTTTGTTGTTGTTTGAATCTGTGAGTAAACTCCCAAGGAGGAAACTGCATTTACCACTGCAAATCATCAATGATTCTGAAACTTGACATCTTAGAGAGTGGCCTGGGCCACTGAGAGAGGAATTTGCTTGTCCAAGGTCACACAAACAATATGTGTCAGAGGCAGTCATTATTAGTTCAGTAATAGGAAAGGGAAGTAATAAGTACTTGTTTAGCACCTACTATGTGCCCAGCACTGTGCTAAGTGCTTTTACAAATACTAACTCATCTGATCCTCACAACAGCCTGGTGAGGTAGATGCTATTACTAACTGATGAAATTGAAGATAATAGAGGTTAAGTTACTTGCTCAAAGTCACAAAGCTATTTAGTGTCTGAGGCCAGATTTGCATTCAGGTGTTACAGTCTCCAGACCCAAAGATCTATCTACTGCACCAGCAATCTATCTCTAATGTCTGTTGTTTGAGTTATGAGAAGGTATTTAGCAACAAGGAGATGGAATCTTTCAAACATATCATTTCATGAAACCATTGAATAAGGTAAATGGGGATTTATTCTATGTCTAGGGAGGGAGTACCTATGCAGATCAAATGCCTCCTCAAAATAAGTATGAATAGATGCATTATTTAAAAATACAAATGATTGATACTGTAAACTTGCTTTGTTTGTATGTATACTCTTTCAGCTTTTGGATCCAGGAAGAAGAAAATATGATAAAAGAGTATGCCAGTATAAAGATAAAAATACAATAGGACAACTTTATCTTCATTGCCAAATAGTTATCTTATCTGAATGAGAATGTAAGCTACTCAAGGACAACCTTGACTAGCAGTTTCAATCCCAGAGGATCTAGGACAATATCCTTTCTATGCACAAAACAAATGGAATGATGGCAATTTGACTGGGAGTGGGGGAGGGTGTTGTGTTAAAAAAACTTTTGGACTGGACCTGGGATGTCAACGCTATAAGGAACTCCCAATGGGGAAACTCCATTTGCGAATGCAGATGGGCAGCACTTCTGTAATTCTCAGTCTTAGAAAGTTGTTTAGCTGGGGTAAACCAATATAAGACATACACTTGAATTCAGATTTTCTCAACTCCAAATCCATCCTAGCCATAATGCATACTGACTTTCATATCTGAGCATTTCTAAAATGCACCATAGACTATTCTTCAAGGCTCTCCTTAATATTACAGAAATGGGTCCTCATTTTTTCGCAGCACTAATATTCATAGAAAGCTGTTTCACATGGGCATTTAATCAGTGCATAAAGACCCAATAGACTCTTCTTAAAGTTTAAGAAAAACAAATAAACAGCTCTGAAAACAGAGGCCAACCCTTCATATTAGCTTTGTTTTCTAATTGAAAGCTGCCTCAATTCATGCTTCCCTAATGAGGTGCAATGTAACTCTGACGGAAATAACTTGGGTAATGGGATGAGTTCTATTAATCTACTTATGAAAGACTCTGTTCATTAATTAGCCTGGACAGCACAAGAGCAAAACAACCGCACTCCTGATTCAGAGTGTCAGAGGGAATCTAATTAGAAATTAGTGGCTGAACGGACTGAAATATTTTCATTTACATTGATACTAATCTAAGTATACTCTGCTATGATTATGAATCCTCTTCCCTGTGTGAGGCAGATGGGTAGAGAAGGAAGGAAGCCACTAATCCAGGAAAGTGAGACAGCAAAAGGACACACATCAAGGTCAAACAATCAACTTTAAACTTTGCTAAGATAAGAGGGTTACTTGAAAAGGCTAAGAGTAGGTCAGTTCCAAATAATAGGACATATTTAGCTGGTACTTGAAAGTTTAAAAAGTATAATATATGCTTTGCAACAACCTTGCAAAAACAAGGAGCGCAGGTATTGTTATCCCTGTTTTGCAAATGGGAAGACTGCAGTTGAGTGAGTTATCCATCGTCAGACAGCTAGGAAGTATCAGAGTTATGATTCACCAGATCTCCTTACACCAGGTCTAGCACTCTTTGCACTATGATAGCTATTTTACTTTAGCACACTAAGATTTACAAATTACTTTACCTACATTATTTCATTTTGTAGATTCATAAAATTATAGAATATTAGCGATCATGTTGTTTAAAGCCCTTACTTTATAAATGAGGAACTGAGACTCAAAGTGAAATGCCTTGCTTAATGTTAAGTGACTAGGTTGAAGAGTGAACACCTTTACCTGCCCCCTTAGGATTGCCACAGACCGGGGAGCTGTTTCCAAAGTGACTGGAAGAACATGGCTGATTATATCTGATGAGAGTTATAGTTAACATGGTAGGCAATTCCTCCTCAATCCTAATTTATGCAGTAGGTTTATTCTTGTAAATGGAAGAAATAATTACTATAATCAGTGAGTTGCTCAAGGACATTAATTAAACAACCTCACTTCAAAATTTCAGTAAGATGGACGCTGCCAGTATCAATGATAGACACTGAATGTTTATTAAGTGTCACAGACCACTCCTTACGTAAAAACTCAGTACTTGGGATTCTTCCCCTTCCTTCAAGACCCAGCTTAGTTGACACTCCTTCCACAAAGTCTCCTCCGTTCCATCCTCACGTACAAGACAATATAATGCAATTCAACAAAGATTTGTTAAAGGCCCACTCTATTCAAGGATACATGTTAGACACTGAAAATACAAAGGTAAAAATGAAAGTCCTTGTACTTTCTACTCTGGCTTTTATGAGAGAACAATTGGGAGAAGTGAGAACTTGCGTCCAATAAGAAAAAAGGAAATTATGTAGCTGATTTGAAGAAGTTTTAACCAGTGATGTGTTTCAGAAGTTGACTTTGAAGAGCAGAAATGTGGGAGGATGGGGGGAAATTTGGAGAACAAATTTCATGTTCAGATATCTGACTAGATGCTGGGTTGGGAAAAAAAAAAAGGTAAGATCACTAACAACTAGCAAAGATACAGAAGAATTAAATTAAAATGGATTAGAGAGTAGAACCCAAGGAAGATAGCTCAAAAAGGAAATGGGGAAAGTAGTTGTCAACACAAAACAAGGCAGGTAAGAAAAGCTAAATGGAACAAATGGAGGGTAAAAATAAATCTGAAGAGCGGAAGAGAAAAAAAAAATTGAATAGTGTAATAGGATAGGCCTGACTCAAGCTGGTCTGGTAGCAGAGATTCTATATTGAAATGAGGCCCTCTACACACAGCCGACAATTAACGAAAGGAAATCTACTTAGCCACAGGAGGGAAAAGTCATTCAGAGCAGGGAAAAGATATTCACTGATGCAAAACATCGATTTAACTTACTGCTGCACTATACTGGTGGTGATCCTACTGCTAATCTGCCAATCAGAAACCAGAGGGAAAGGCCAGCTTACTGCCCTGACTTCTGTACTAAAGACACCAGAAACTTGAGCCTTTAGTCCTAAGCCAATTCAGTCTTGAGGATGTTTTGAATACCGTTTAAGGATAAACTAAGCTGGTGGTAAACGGCCTTAGGATATTATTCTCAGAAGCAGTGTTGGCAAGTTATTAAGATATAAAACTTAAGATGCAAAAGTTTTAACTAGGTGCTTAGGGGTGAGATACAAACACCAAGTGATTTTAATTTTTTTTAAGGGCTAAAAATCTCAATCATTAAGGAAAGTAAGGGAAAATACGAAGGTAGTTGCATTGAGTATATGTTATACATATTTCTGCCTCAGCCAAATTATTGCTATCTGTATTCAGGCTAACATCTCTCCTAGAACTCAAAGAATATCTCTTCGTACTTCAGGTTATTAAGGAGAATAAAATATTCCTAAGGGAACCAGATATAGGTATTTAATGGCAAAAATCAAAATCTGAAAGTAGACCTGACTCATGTCAAAATATTGGAGTAAAAGAGGGTTGCAAAAAGAAGGTGGGAAAAGGCAAGTATAGAATGAAAGCTTAAAAAATAAAAAAATTTAAGGTTTTTCCTGATGAGGAAGCTAGACAGTCTGAGTCAAAAGAAACTATTTTTCCTCCAAAGAATGATATAGTCAAAGAAACTATCAGGTGAAAGATCATTCCATAAGGGTCAAAAGAAAAAGAAAAGAGGAATTGCTAGCACAGAAATTCATTTCCAGGAGTACTAAAATAACTCTGTTTTCTTCAACCTGATAACACCAGAGAGGTTTGTTGTCTTCCTAGGTCATAGGTTCAAGACATAATTGAGAACTTACCAAGACACCAAAGTGGAGGCCAACTATTCACTTCTGGCAACTCACAATAATATAAATGATGCTACTAGAAGGAATTACGATTATGAAGGCTTTGGCAAGGAAGTGAAGACCAGAGAGACCCAGGTTATGTTTTCCTCATTGAAAGTAAAGAATCTAGACGATAAAAATAATTTGAGAAATGAAGGACTGGATAGAGGCTGGTATCTTAGAATAAGATTTGGACTTCTAGAATTCTTTGGCTTACAATACAGGAATGACAGATTTCTGGCCAGAGTTGGCGTATACCTAATAAAGTAACAATGGTCTGTTAGAATGTATTGGTCAGGTGTCTAATCATAAGGTCTAAGACAGAGAGAAGACTGCTTCTGTGTATCTCCCAAATTAGGTAACCATAGAAAATAACTACAAGGAAGGAAAAATAGTATCTAAGATACTCAGAAATTGACAGAAACAGGATCAAAAAAAAAAGGGGGGGAGCCATCAGTAAAATCCATGGCATCAAATGTCTAGGCAACAAACAAGAGAACCTAAAAGTTTTACCACAAAAAAATGAAAGCAAATTTGACCTTAAAGATACCATTGAGACTTGATGGGATAAAACTCATGACTAGACCATGACTTTGGATCAGTATACCTTATTCAAAATTAACTGGACAGGTAAAAGTGGGAAGTGGATAGAATTGTATATTAAGAAAGTATATTCATGTGAAGAAATAGAGGAACCACAGCAAAGTGTGAGAGGGTATTTGGGTTTATGAAGGGAGAAATAGAAATAATTTTGTAATCAAAGTGTGTTAAAGACAACTTACTGGAAAGAGGAAATAGGGAGTTTGAAAAGTTTGGCATAGAGGCATGAAATAACAGTGACAGAAAAAAAAAATTAATCATCCAGGTATCTGCTGGAGTTCTCTTTCTATCAAAAGCAGAGCAAAAAATAACATCTTGACTTCCACGATAATTTTATGCTTTAAAACATGGAAGTAGACAGGTGGGATCACATTGACTAAAATGTGATAAAGGAAGTTAGACCAGAAAGGATAGGAGATGTTCTAGAAAGCAATTTTAAAGATACAAAGGAAAATAATTCCAACAGAGGAGGGAAAATGTCTAAAGGACAGGAAATGTCTGTTCAGTGGGGAGGATTCGTCTGAAGAGACTTATGTGGATGCACAGGGAATTCACTATCTGACTTAAATTTCAAAAGAAATGTACAGAAGATGAAAGCAAGGCCAGATAACCAAGGATGATTATAACAGGATTGCACAGTCCTATAAAAAACAGTGTCAGGACTGCTAAATTTCGGAATAAGCTGAGGTTAGCAAGAGAAATTAAGGGCAACAAAAATATTTCTTTAGATATATTTGGAAGAGAAGGAGGATCAAAACCAATATAGAATAGTTTTTGGAAGTGGATGGACTGGTGATAACTTATAATAAACAGAGCAGGCAGAAATGCTCAATTGTAATTTTGCTTCCATTTTCTCTACCAAGGAAAATGACTCTTGTGTTGGAAATGACAACTCAATATTTAAAATCCTCTGAAAAAGAATTCCATGGACTCCTCTACTTGATGAAATTAAGGAAGTACTGCAATAGGAAAGAAAATTAGGAGACGTACCCTCCTTTCCAGGGTCTTGGAAGGGCAATTTTGAAAGAAAAAAAAAACAGACTCTGAAACTATAGGATAGTTTTTCCCCTGGGAAAGTTCTAGAACAGAGCATTAAAGAGGTGGTTATTGGACAATAGAGAACACCAGAAAAGGAAGCAGTGTTTACAAAGAGCCAATGTGGCCACAGAAAGACCCCTCCTACCTCATTCTATTTTTTGATGTGATTTCTAAGCTAGTAGGTGAAAAGAATGCTGTGTCTGTAGTTTACTTAGATTTTAGCAGATTTTTTAAATAAAATATCTCCTACTATTCATATGGAGAAGGTGGAGACATAGGAACAAGCTGATAATAACTAGACAGATTGAGAACTGGATGTATGACCAACCTCAAAGAGCAATTGTTAATGGCTCAACGTCAAATACGAGGAGGTCTGCAATGGAGAGCCTCAGGCCGCTGTCCTTTGTTCTATGCTATTTTATGTTTGTAATATTTTAATAGGTTTTCTCAATGATCTGGTAAAAACAGAGATGGGATGCTCATTCACTCTGCAGACACAGCTGGAAAGGATAAGGATAGTTAATATGGTGGGTGACAGAGTCAAGATCCAAGAATGTGACAGTAAACTAAACACTAGACTGAAAGTAATAAGATGAAATTCCATAAAGATAAATATTATGCTTAGTAGAAAATAAGGTCTTACACCTGGATACAAATCACCATCACCAGTACAAGGTAGGGGAAGTCATGGTTAGACAGAAATTTTCCTGAAAAAGATCTTAGCATGTGTTAACAATGTGATGTGGTAGTTAAAAATTCTAATAATGACCTTGATCTACATTAATGAAAGCATATATATACATATACACACATATACATGTATATATACATGTACATACATTCACATGCACATACATATATTTTTATATATATATATATGTGATAGACAAAAAATTCACTATGTTCCATCCACATCACACCTCAATTCTGGGTATCACAGTTTAAGAAGGATGCTGATAAACTAGTAAAAGTCTAGATGATGGTAGCCAGGATGATGAAGGGCATTGGGGACACATGAGGACATTTGTCATATATCATATGAGGACAATTGAAGGAATTGAGCATTTTAATCTAGGGAAGAAAAGACTCAGAAAGGATATGATGGCAATCTTTTGAGTGTTTTCACATAGAGGTGTATTATACTTCTGTTTCTTCTAAAAGGGCAGAACTGGAAGCAATGAATGGAAGTCACACAGAGGTTAATTTAGGGTTTAACAATTAAAGCTATTCAAAAGTGGAATGAGCTGCTTCAAGAGGTGCTGGGTTCCTCCTCCATGGAAATCTTGTAGTACAGGCTGGAAACCTACACCCATGTTAAATACCATAGAGTGGCTATTCCTTTGACATATAAATTGGACTAGATGCCTTTTGGGATCCCTTTAAATTCTTCTTTGTTGTTGTTATTGCAAGGCATTTGGGGTTAAGTGACTTGCCCAGAGTCACACAGCTAATAAGTGTTATTTTTCTGAGGCCGGATTTGAACCCAGGTTCTCCTGGTTCCATGGCTGGTTTTCTATCCACTGCATCACCTATCTGCCCCAAGGGATCCCTTTAAATTCTTCAATTCTGACACTATTATTCTAAGATTATAGTTCTTTGGGGTATGAAGTACATACACAGGTAATTATAAAATCTAAGCAAACATTGTCTGACTTTAGCAATTAATGTTTGAGTAACTATAGATTTTTCCTTTATCAAAGACAAAGGTTTTCCCTTTGAGATGCACTCATTTCTACTCCCTTCCACTCCCTTTTTTTCTTCTTTTTTTAAATCTAAAAGAAAAATTCCATTTGATGAAACATTTGACATTTTAGTCAATAAAATACCCTGAAGAGTCTTACAGTTTCTTAGCAAATGGTTTATCTTGGTTTGAGACATACGAGTACTTTAAAGTACTTTGCAGCTTGTCGATAGTTTATTGTTCAAATTATACCTTGAAATGCATATGTCTGTGAAAAAAAATATTCAAAGCACAAACATCTACCTTTTCAATTCTTACAGCATACTAACTTTTGTTAGATTTATAAGTCTGGTTTATTTCTTAAATTTGTAATTGTCATATTCAAAGGTCTCCAGTCATTCTTTTTCTTCCTGGTGAAGTCTGCTGTGATCTCAATTGATGTCTTTTTATATCGTTTCTTACAGATCACAGGATTTACTCTTTGTCATTTTAATGTTGGAGATTAACTATAAGATGTCTAGAATTGAATCTCAATTTTATCCCTATCATGCTTCTGTAAATTATTTCTATGTATGTGTTGTTGCTTGTTTTTGATAATTCTGAAAAGTTTTCTTGAATGATTTCTGGAAGATAGTGTTTACTTTTCTCTATTCCTGGAATAAAGTGCAGACCTTATATTTTTATGGCTTTTAGGTGATGTCAGAAATACTGAATTGCTGCATCTTATCTTCTTGCTGTGTCATTTTTATCTATATGTTTTCCAGTTCTTAATATTTCTGAGTTTGTTGTTCCATTTATTTCCAAATTGCAACTTGGATTTCTGGTATAAGAACTATCATTTCTTGTGGCAAATGATTTTCAGCATTTTTCTATTACAGAACCACAGAATTTTAAAATTGGAAAAGATCTCAAAGGGTAGCGAGCCCCACACATACCCCAAAGGAATCTCATTTGAATATATCTGATATATGATCACCTCAGCTCTGCTCAGAGACCTTCAATGAGAGAGAACCCACTCCCTCTTGAGGCGTTCCATTCTATTTGCTGATAACTAGCTTTGTTTGAAAGTTTTTTTTTCCTCTTTGTATCAAATCTCTTTGCATCTTCCACCCATTGGTGGCCCTCTAGGGCCAAATAGAGCAAATAATCTCTCATACACATTAGTTATTCAGATGCTTGAAGACCACTATCATGACACCCCTGAATATGATTTTCTTTGTGCTAAACATATCAATTTCCTTCAAATTAACGTTAGTGTGTAGGGATTCAAGGATCTTTGACATACTCATTACCCTCTTCTGGAGGCTCTCTAGTTTATCAATATCCTCCCTGAACCATGGTGCCCACAACACCAGATATAATTTTAATCAATAAGAAAACATTGTTATAGTCTTATAAAAGACTATGACCTCCCCATTCCAAAACTTGGTGACTATTCAAAAGCTGTTCTTAAAATTGCGTGGGTCCTTATTATTTGAACTTTACTCCTAAAGCCATCTTATGAGAGCACGGATAATAATTTTGCTTGTGAAAGTGGTCCAGTTCCAAAAGAATTTGTGTGTTGAATTCTCAAGGGTATTTAGGTATTTTTTTTATCTTTTGTATGGAGATGATGATGGTGATACAAACATGCTACTTTTTCTTTGTTGGTAATTTTCATTACTTTTTAAGCTATTTTCCTTCCCATTGCTGGTTGTTGGTTTTTAGGAATATGTGAAGAAATGTTTCTTTGAGAGCTTAAATTTTCAAGTTTTCACTGGAAACATTCTATATGACTGCCAACATCCTAAGACAAAAAATTGTATGATTTTTTGATAAGGAGACAAAAATTATGAGATATATAGTAGGAGGAGTAATAGAAATCACTGCATCCCATCACCTCATTCTACAGATGTGGAAACTCAGGCACAGACAGGTAAAATTGTTTGCCATTGTTTTATAAATAGCTGAGTCAAAATTTAAAGTCAGTTTGTCTAACTCCAAAATGAGTCCTATTTCCACTATGCAATGTTGTCTCCTTATATAGTGTGAGATTTCATATGCTAAGAATTTTTTTTCTTGTATCTTGAAGTTAACAAAATACACAGAGAAAATGTGTGAAAAAACTGATAGGAGAACAAAAAAATAGAAGAGATAAAGGGCAAATTTATTTGAAACAAAATGATAAATTATATAAAATTCAATGAAGAATGGACCAAAATTCCCAGAGAAATACATTTAAAATACTGTATAGCTATTTAGAAAAGTGAAACAAAAAGATTACAGCCCTTTACATTTTCTTGAAAAAGACAAAACTATGCTAGAATAAATAATGCGGACTGACACAAATGTATAATACTAAGAGCCATTCCTCAATGGGTTCATGTTCAATCGATTTGACCTATGTGAAAAAGAATTGCAAACTCCTAATGGCCTTAAGAAAACATGCTCCACATCACTACAAATAGTAGAAATGGGAGGGGGTGAATACCCTCTGAAGTTTCCCTTCATTCCCAGAAAGTTGGCAAAGATCAATCAATTGATAATTAAGCATTTCCTAAGACAAAATGACAATCAATTGAGTTGTATGCTGCCTATGTAACCCTGGACAAATAACTTAAACTTTAATTTTTCCATAATCTGTCTAGGCAAATTACTAAGACTCTAAGTTCAGTTGGACTAGTCAATAAGAATTTATTAAGCACTTTCTATGGGCCAAGAACTGTGCTAACTGTTAGGGATGCAAAGAAAGGTAAAATACAGTTCCTGCCCTTGAGGGGCTCACAACTAATGAGGGAGAAAACATGCGAACAGCTATGTACTAACAAGATATATGCAGAATAAATTGGGAGTGATTGATAGTGAGAAGGTACTAAATTAAGAGAGATTGGAAAAGGTTTCCTAAAGAAGATGGGATTTAGTTCAGACTTCAAGGAAGCCAAGAGACATGTACAAGCAGGGAAAGCATTCCAGACATGATGGAGAGTCAGAGTTTCAGATATTAAGTTTCAAGGTGCGGAGAGGATGTTGAGTGGTACATGTAGAGGAAGTCTCCTTTACCTGGTAGTTGTGCATACTAATATGATCACAGTTTTATTCATCATTCCTAAAACTAATATATGCTAGGTACTATTCTATGCATGCAGAACCCAAAAAAGAAACAGTGCCTGTCCTCAAGCATCTTATATTCTAAGATTGCCAAAAATAGAAACATGGATGGACAGTGGAAAGACAGGGATATTGACACACTGTTGGAAAATCTGTGAATTGGGTCAATCATTCTGAAAAACAATACCATAAATATACAGATATATACATAGACACATACATATGTGTGTATATATGTATATAAGTATGTGTATATGTCCATGTGTACATGTATATAATATTTATAATTCCATATGTACATTTATTTATAAATTTCACATTGTTTTCCAGAATGGTATACGTATAAATTCCATATCCCAAACTACTCATGCACTTTGACCTGCAGATCCCTCTGCTTGGCTTATTCACCGAAGAGGTCAGATGATAGAAAACAAGGCCCTCTATGTGCCAAAATACCAGCAGCACTTTTATGGTTGGAAAGAAGTAAAAATAAAGCTGCTTTTTATCAACTTAGGGATGGCTGCAAAAATATGGTATGAATTAAACAGAATATTATTGAGCTTTAAGAAATTTTGAATGTATAAAATTGTAAGGATCATGAGAAGGTCTGTATGTATTGATATGGAGTGAACTAAACAAAGCCAGAATGCCTACAATAAGAAAACACTAAAAGGAAATTGAACTCTAATAGCTAGTCTTGGTATCAAGAAATGAATAAGTAAATGGGCTACATGTTCAGTGTTGCATTTTTGTCATATTTGGTCAATGTATTAGTTGTTTTTGCTTAGCAAATGTTTTTGCTTAACTTTGTTAGAAGGAAGGTGTAAATTTCAAGAACTGATGTGAGAAGGCACTATATCCAGCAGTGACTGTGATGTCAGTGGCAGGGTTTGTGAGGATCAAATGAGATCATACAAGATAATATTTGTAAAGTACTTAGCACAGTGCTTGGCACATAGAAGATGTTTAAGAAATGTTTATTCCCCTCTCCTCGTGTAAAAATGAAAGATTAATAAAATTTATTTCTAAAATTACATCAATGATAATCATTAAAATTAAGAACAAATTGATTAGACAAACATAGCCTAAATCCAACTTTCCCTCTAGAAGAAGGCTATAGCCCTTCGTATTCAGTAAGTCACCCCAAGATATAAATATTAATATTTGATATCATTCATCTGTTGCTCTTTATTGTAAGGGTAATGTGTACCAATATTCTTTTATTATTTGCAGAATGTCATTTTTTGATGGTTCTAGGAAGTGTTCTTGAAAATTTTCCTGGAGTACATTAATCATATTTCCCTCTAATGTTTTCTATCATTAGAATTGTTATTGTAATCAAAATTATAAGGTTTTCTCCATCGTACCTGTCATCCAAGTCTGTAATTTTCTTCTGCATTGCTTCCACATTTTCATAGTTGATTTGTTACAGTGGTGAAGGGGTTAATCAACCTGCAGGATGGGATATATCCAATGATGGAAAAGAGAAAGTTTCTGCTCAGTAGTGTTTTCAATAATTTTATTAGCTTCAGCTCTGTCTTTAAGAATGTAAAAATCTCACTTTTTACAAGAATTATATCTCAAACAATAAGAAGAGAAACAGAACAGATGGGGATCAGTCCTTAAAGAGCCAGTAATTTTCAAGAGACCTCACAAGATTCTTTAGGGGGTTGGTTCGTGGGATAGTAATGAGAAAAACATAGAAATGCTAAAGTAGTGGAAATTAGGTTAAAATGACTAATGGTTCAGTTGAAGGATATGTGAGTACTACAATACTGTTTTCAGGAGAAGGGAGGAATTACCCCCTCCCACCTATCCCAGGAGCATGAATTAGGCAGGTATAGAAGAAATACAAATGAAGCTATGTCTTTCTAAAGATAAAGCTGAAAGTAACAATAATAAGTTCTTAGAGTAATAAATGATTTTATTTTTTTTTAAATAGAAAATATGATATAAGAGCTTCCATAATGAGCATATTACTATTATCTCATTCTTTTCATCTTTTTTATGGGATTCAGACAGAAATTGTCTGGGGAGTAGCTGCTATCTTGCTATTAATCTTTTCTGGAATATTGCACATTTTGGCTTAATAAAATAACCTTTTTGCAGTTGAACAAAATATTAGGATGTAAATTTATCTTCCGTAGACTCCCGTAGTAAATAAGACAATAGGAATTATATGCATCAACTCCTGTTCTCATTTTTGAGATCTTCTCCTGGACCTCTATATTTTGAAAACTTTTAACTCCATGTAGATTGGATATTCTGAGTATTCTGCCTAATGGTATCTATTAAAATGTTATTCTTAAGTTTTGCATTTTTTTGGTAGGATCAATCATGTCTGGATAGTTGTGGGCAGCAGTTCCTTTTATGATAACAGTCTGGTCCCAAAATAGCTTATTGGTTGACTTCTCTAGCATACTTTGAGGTTTGTACTTGTAATATGGGAATTTGGGATCTGGTCTATGAAAGATAAAAGCTTTTAATGTATAATAATTCTAGTCATTATCTTTTGTAGATAAAATCTTGCTAGTTTTTCAGTAGGTGCTACATTTTTGCACCCTGTAGTGATATGTTTCTACTGTTTGTTTACATAATCTATGTTGATTAGTACATCTAGGCTTTTAAAAATTAATCTGTAATTTTGAGTGGCCAGTGACGTGTTCCTAAATTGCCAACATAAACTCCTCTTTTTCCATAAATAAATGTGCCTGAGTCAGCCATTTGTTCAACCTTTCTTTGTCAAAATGTTGACTGAGTTTATAAAATGGCTTTTCGGTTCCACTCTTGGATATTGACCATTTCATAGGCTCATTTTAGAGGTAAACCAACTCATTCTGGTTATATTTAGTAATCGATAGGATATACCTATTTTCAGTTTCTACTATTGCTTGGTGAAATGGTAATGTTTGCTCATTCTAAAAGTAGTTATGTGATTTTTCTTATTTGTTCGAATATGCTATTGGAATATCCGTGAAACTTTTTCTTCCTTTTGGGTGACAAACCTTTAATTTCCCATATCTCCCCAAGGGTAATGAATCCCATGTTGTCTAAATATTGTACAGTGTTTTTGTTTGGATGATTTCCAAATTCGTTGCAGTTCATTTTATAATTCAAAGAGTATACATTAAGGCCAGAATTGTGTATGTGGTAATACATATGCATATACACACATATATATGTATATATACATATATATATATACATACACATACATATACATATATATATACATATACATATATTCCTTTTCAGCTTTGATTTCAGTTAATTTTCTTTATGTATTCAGTCAGTCTTCCCCTTGATCTTGTTACGCCCAGTGGTTGCCTAGAGGAAACCAAGGCATTTACAGATATTTCCTCTATCCATTGGTTCTATATGACATCTGGATTCCAGTTGAAAGCTTTTAGTAAATATCTTCCCTTGGAATATATTAAGAATTTTAGATCTATCAAGTCCAAATTATGTTTTGATACAGCTGGAGAAAGATTCCAGAAGATAAAGGAACTATTTCATTTGTTTTTGGTGGAACCCTGTAGCTTAATGTTACCTATGTTCATCAAGTAGTTGATAGGATATTGATAGGTATTGACTGATTTAATTTGGAAGCCATCATTAGTACCATTTAGAAGAATTTATAGGGGACTTAAACTCTCCTTGAAAATTTCATGTTTGATATCAATTGTTCCTGACACTTCATATCGGTGGAACATTTAAATAAAGAACAATTTTTCATGAGGGCACGAAATACTCCAGATCTTAAGCCATCCAAGCCCGTAATTTCTGTATGATTCTTGTCCATTTGCTCCCATAAATTTTCTACGCTTTCTCTCCAATGTTCTAGAGGAATTATAAGAATTATAAGGGAATGCAATGACTGTCTGTTAGTTATCTCTCAATATCACAGACAAGCCCACTTTTTTTCTGCTATGCATTTTCTAATGACATGTTTTATACCACCTTTTCTTTCATCACTCCTTTTTTTTTCTAATTTCAGATGCTCACTCTCATTATGAACTTCTTTCATTGATCTTTGGATGATCCTCAACTCCAATTCTTCAAAGACTGTAATATTTTAAGATCATACGGCATCACTGGGAGAACACTGGTATAAAAAGAAGGAATTTTGTTTCAAGGAGAAGCTTGATTAAAAACAGATTGTCAGTCTTTAACAAAGGAGCATGATGTGACTTTTAATTTTAACAGTAGGTACTAACATTGACTTGGCCAGAATTTTGTTGAAATTCCATATTGACTACATTGACATTGTTAGGTCATTGTGTATATTGTTCTTTGGGTTCTACTTTCTTTCTCTTCATAACTTTGTACACATACTCTCATGTTTCTCTCAAATATTTCATATTCACCATTTCTTATTGCAGATTTATATTCCACTATACTGAAATACTATAATTTATTAAACTGTTTCCCAGTCATTGGATATGTACTTGGTTTCTCACTTTTGGCTAATGGAAAGAATTCTGTTAGGAACCTTTTTTACTTATGGTATCCCTGCCCTAGAGGCCCCACTCTTCTGATTGGTGACTGCTTCACCTGCTCATTATTACAGGAAGGTCCCAGATATGATTTACCTCACTCCCATATCTCTGACCATCTTCTCAATAGTGTAGCCAACTCCTTTGTAGTTACACTTTCCACATCCATTCCCAACCCTATACGCATGCACATGCACGCACACACACACGCACACACACACACACACACACACACACACCAATCCTTTAACCATGACCAAATTAACCCTGATACTATTCCTGGACGGGGCCAGTCAAGCTACTCCCTATAATTTTCCTGGTTGAAATGCCCCTCTCTGTCACCCCTTCACTTGTGTTGCCTCTCTCATCACAACATAATATCCTTGAGGGTAAGGGCTGTCCTTTCTTTTGTACCTCTATGTCCACACTTAGCACAGTTCTTGGTACATAAAAATGTTCTTTCATTCACTGATTCATCAACTTATGTCTTCATTCATCTTGTTGTCAATGATCTTCCTGGGAAATAGTCCCAGGAAAAGAGTCTATAGTTTAAAGCGTATGAACAATTTGGTAACTTTTCTTGCATAATTCCATTCAAAAAAGAATTTTTGTTGTTGTTAAGTTACTTTTCAGTCAGGTCTGACTCTCCATGACCCCATTTGGGGTTTTCTTGACAGAGTTACTACAGTGGTTTCCTTCTGCAGCTCATTTTACTGATGATGAACTGGGATTAAGTGACTTCCCCAGGGTCACACAGCTAGTAAGTGTCTGAGGCCAAATTTGAACTCACAAAGATGAATCTTCCTGACTACATTCCAAAAAGAACGATTGAGCCATTTCATACCTCTACTAGCAAGGAATTGGGGAATCATATTAACTACGTACCATGCATACAGACCTGGAAACTTTTGTTGATTATTATCATACCTTTGTCTACAAGACTAGAAGAGTGATATCTATTATAGTTTCCCTTAACTGCACGCTACTTCCATTCTCAGATAATGTTGCATCACCTCCATTGGAAATGTTGACGTCAAAAGACTTTTCTGACCAACATTTTTAGTTCTACTGTTGACTGCATGAAATCCCAGATTGGTCCTTGTCTTAAAATGCATATAGAGGAGTGATTCATAGAGAAATTGCCTAAATAATTAAACCTATTCATGAATCATCAAATCAAGTTATTTTGTAACAGATGCCTTTGTTAGGGAAAATTACAGTATTATTATAGCTGTCACAGTGTCTTGGCTGCAATACAAACAGCACATCTGAAAAGTGCGTAGAAGAATTAACCAGAAGCTATGTCTGGTGATCTGAAATTCTACAAAGAGAATATTGAAGGTTGTCATGTTGAGGTGGCTCATCTAAAGCATATACTTTTCCATAAGATAAGACTAATATTCTTTTTTTTCCCTTTACTCAATTGGGGTTAAGTGACTTGCCCAGGGTCACATAGCTAGGTAAATGTCAAGTGTCTGAGGCCAGATTTGAACTCAGGTCCTCCTGACTCCAATGCAAGAGCTCTATTCCCTGCGCTACCTAGCTACCCTGCTATGACTAATATTCTTGAGGCAGCTGGGTGGTGCAGGGGATAGAACTCTGGCCCCTGGAGTCAGGAAACCTGAGTTCAAATCTTTCTTTAGACACCTACTAGCTATGTGACCCAGGACAAGTCACTTTACCTTTATTTTCCTCTTCTCTGAAGTGAGGATAAAAAAAACACCTATCTCCCATGATTGTTGAAAGGATCAAATAAGATAACACTTATAAAGCACTTTGGAAACCTTAAAGTGCAACACAAATGTTAGCAATTATTATTAGATACTAGCTCTTCAAGACACTTTCAGAAAAATAATTTGATGATAGTAAGAACATTCTCAGAAATGCTTCCTAATATTTTCACATTAGTCATGATGTAAAAAAGAATTAGAACTAATGGGAGGAACCACGAGAAAGAAGAAACAAAACAACAAAAGAAAAGAAAAGCAAATAGTATGCTTCCATCTGCATTCAGACTCTATAGTTCTTTCTCTGGATTCCATCATAAGTCTTTTAGAATTGTCTTAGATCCTTTCATTGCCGAGAAGAGGTAAGTCTATCAGAATCAGCCATTGCACAATATGGTAATTACTGTGTACAATGTGAAGTATGTTTAATATAAATGTGTAAGTAGAGCCTGTGTCAGATTGCATACCTTCTTTGGGAGGGCTGAGAAGAAGGAGGGGGAGAAAATTCAAAACTCAAAATCTTATAGAAGTGAATGTTGAAAACTAAAAATAAGTAAATTTATTATAAAAAAAATTAACAGTAACACTCTAAAAAATGTTTCAAAATACTATTTCTATCCAAACTCAGCTTCAGAAAACACACAGCCCTGTCCTAGTTATATGTCACACGTGCATCTCATCGCCAGAAGCTATCATTTCTGATAATGGGTCTGCAAATGCCTCAGTGGAATGTAAACAATATGTGCACAGTAACCTTAACCAGGCCTTCGCCTTCAAGCAATGGTCAAGCTGAAAGGAGGGTACAGATGGCTAAGGATGCCCTGAATAAGTTTTTGAAAATTAGCCAATGAGCCTTGCCAGATTTTGTTTTATTTTGTTTTGTTTTGTTTTTAAATCTCAAATCATGTAACTCGACATTCAAAAACAGTAGTCAATCTTGTTTCAATTCTAATGAGGCCTTACTCATCTCCACTTGGGCTCAGCTGAGTACAAGAAAAATAAGACTATATTCTTGATCTGCACTATCTGGATCTACTCTTTGTTTTAGTTTTTTCCAAACACAAGTCAATAGTCCCTTGGTGATGATAGAATTGGATCATACAAGGTTCAGAATGCAGATAGGTAGAGGTACTATCACCATGTAGGTAACTCCAAAAGCATTCAATGATGGCTTGACAATAACAAACCCATTAGAAGTAAGCTCCAGAGCTTCATGAAATTCTGTGAGAGGTTAGGTCAGTCCCACGTACCTACGCTCTACTTCTGCAATGATTGAAATATTGATGATAAAAGGGCATAAAGTCCGAAGAATCACAGTTTTAAGGCTTTCTGTACACATTAATCTGACCATTGGTACTAAATGTAACATCTTTGCCTAACCACCAATGAGTTAAAACACTACCAAGGGAATTAAATCACATCTAGATTGATATCATTCCTTTAAATGAACCCCAGAGGCATAAAGCTAGATCTAAACAGAAGGACACTTCACAGGTTCTCCTGAGAACAGCAAATTAAGGAACTGGTGGATTTAGTTTTATTATAGGCCCAAAGGGAAAAAAAAAAAACAACATTTTGGGAGGTACCAGAACATTATGATTTGCAAGGCTCATGATTAATATGAGATAAAATTCTATCATATTCCAACATCTGTTTCTAAGGTAGAAAAATTAAAGAAATTTTATTAAAAAAAAACTTACAAAATTGCCCCAAACTATGTCAATGTATGCCCTACTACTAGGCTACTTCAATG
Organism: Vombatus ursinus; assembly: GCF_900497805.2. NCBI lineage: Eukaryota > Metazoa > Chordata > Mammalia > Diprotodontia > Vombatidae > Vombatus > Vombatus ursinus. The sequence continues at coordinate 31,738,949 of NW_020955033.1, forward strand.
CAAAGATAAGAAAGGAGGTGGACTATGAAAAATAAGATGGCAAATATGGTTCAAGATTAAGAAGTAAAGGAGGTCAAAGACCTGGAGACTATTCAGAAGTTTAACCCATCATGCATATTATGAATACTTTCTATTAAATCTACCATTCACGTTCATAACAGAGCTTCTTGAAGATGATCAGGTAAGCCGACTTGTAGTTCTAAAAATTGTTTATATGAATTGCTATGGTTGCCAAAGAGTTAAAGAAAATCTTGTAAGTGGTTAGAAACCAGGAGCCAAGAAAAGATCAGAATGGCAGGGCTTAGGCAGCAGCTGGCCCAAGTTCAGGGATGAGCCTTTATAGTATTTAAAGATCGGCCTCATTAGCTCTGGTTTATCTTAAAGACTTCTAGCCTCATTATTTTTTTTCAAGGATTTTATCTCAAGAAATACAGGTACTGAGATGGAGAGTCCTTGAAGGGAAGACTCAGATGAAACTCCCTGCGTATCAGCAGGAGGCAAACTGTCCCTTAAAAAGCCATTGGAATGTCAAAGATGCAGGGATGAAATAAGTGTCAAAGGGGAGAGGGGATAAATCGGATCATTGATACACAAGCACAGTAAGATTGTCACTAGGATGGCAAAGGAGTACATGCCCTGAAACTTTGACCAGACATGTACAGAACTATAAAACCATGTTTCTGTACTTTAATAAGAGTAAACAACAAAAGTTAACACCTTGGCCCTTTGTTTGAATAGATTTTAGGGAGGGGCCCAAGAGAAGAGGCATTGAAGATATCATCTGGAGGAGAGAGGGATATTTCTCATAAATATGGAGTTCTGAATTTCAGAGGTAAGGGTGGAGGTGGAATTTTTAGCTCTGGTTTGCACTGCAAGCTTATTCTCATGCTTGATAGCCAGAGTTATATGGATCAATTGAGTGCCTAAAAAAAAAATCAGATCTCTGTATTACTCTGCACTCTGAAGCCACAACTAAGAGAAGAAAGGGCAGCAACACTCATGTGGTCGTTCTCCATGGGTAATCTGCTTTGGCTAAAATATTTCATAGCACAGGAGGAGTGTTCTACTGCTAGAAAACATTCCCCAAAATGGTACTCATATAAAACCCACCCTTGCTATTCCCTTTTTTGTTCCCTTCACTCTATAAAAACCCCCTCCCACAGGACTCCTGCTGAATCTCTCAATTGCTTCCCAAGATCTTGAACACCTCCCCAGAATTATCTTTTATTGGTCACAGGCAGATAGGCTACTAATCTCCTTCTCCAGGGGACTAATTTTATATCTATAATTGGGTATCTTCTTTATAGAACCTCCAAGTTCCCATAAGGCTTGGGGGTAGGTGAGAGCTCCACTCATTAAGAGCATGTCTGGACTCTATTCTCTCCCCAGACTGCTCTTAGGATCCACATCATGATGATGTTTGCTCAGCTTGACTATGATTGGCTAGGGCTACCTTTAGTGTCCAAGAGACTATGATTATCCTTCCAGCAGAAGCTGATGAGACATGGATTTTTCAGGACGGCTAGCATATAAGGACTAGTAAAGTAATAATACAATATCCTGAGCTCTAGAGTTTCATCTCAGTTTTGATTTTGACTGTGAGAACTGTGGTCCCAAGTTTCAGTGATCATCCAATTTCAATGCTATGACCTCTGGTATCTATCCTATAGCCCTGTGCTAAAAACCCCACAGTTCCCTATTACCTTTTGTAAGTGAACTGATACATTCCTCTCCTACTGGGCTGTGAGGACGAAATGGATAGTATTCCTTTGGTAATACCCACAGGAAAGAACAGATTTGGGAATGGCACTAAAAACATCTAATAATTTAATTTGTTACATTTGTTAATTTTTATTGTAAGTGCTTTTTGCTTTGAAGTTAAGTATTTTCTAGCTTGGTCCAGTGAAATTCATTGAGGGTTTACAACTATGGATTAGAATAGAAGATAAAACTTAAATGAATAATGAGTCTGAGTGTAGTAGGCATAGAACCATGTTGGGGGAGGGGTGCTTCAGTCCGCATATATTAGAGCTATAATTCTTTTTCTTTATCTTTCCCCAAAGTTTCTTCCTCTTTCTCTTTTCCAAACTCATTTGCCCAAATAAATAGTGTTTCCACTTACTCGATCAAGTGAGAGTTGGGGAGACAATGAAAAAAAAGCTGTTATATTTTTCCTTAAGCTTCCTGGTACAGTATCAGCTTTTACATTTTTGGACATGAGCTAGTCTTTATATAGATCTACTTTTATTATTCCAACCTTTTACCTAATTTAACTCCCTGGGAACCCAAGCACTTCCTTTAGAAGAGTCTAAAGCATTATGGAACCATATCTACTCACATATATCATAGATAGTCTCTAAGTTCTAGGTCTTATTGACCCACAAGGCATTATCTTTTCTTGTATGGAGGCTATTCAACTATGCCATTCAAATGCAGTACCTATTATAGGATACCGGGTCCCAGAACTACACACAATGTCAATATTCAGAGATCAGGAGGTATGTGAGTTGCTGTCTTCTCCAGTATCCATTTTGTCCATCTCACTCAGAAACCATCAGGCTTCCAATATCTAGACCCCAGGGTTCCCTATCTGTGTATATCTCACTTACAAACACACTCACCACTACTATAATTCATCTTCTGCTGTTTCCCTCTATTAAGTTCTACAGACACTAAATTGCTCTAACAATAATATTTTCCACCTACTATGTAGTCCACAACCAATGGGTTATATTCTATAACCATTAATTAATCAACTAAATACCATGTATTACACATCTAATATATACCAGGAAAAAGCAATTTTAAAAAATTCCCTCAAGGAACTTACATTTGGGGGTGGGGAAGAGGAGAGAAGCAGCATGAACATTCATTGTCAAACAACATTCATAAGCATCATAGAGACATTTCAACAATGCCTAAATAGCCAGGGAATTTGCAGATATAATTAACAACTATGGACAGCTGTATGCCAATGCTGCCTTTCCTGCACAGCTGTCTGCTTTTCAGTTTGGGCACCCCTAGGGTCTAATAGTGTACTCCATTTATGCTATTCCTTCTTCTACTCTCCAGAGGGACTCAAGAATGACTCTACTGCAGAGGGGCCAGAAAGAAAATACAAAATCCTTCTGTGTTTATTGTTTGTTGATTTTTTTAAAAAAAAGGGGGGATGAAATTCAGTATGAACAAAATGAAGGCTTAAAGACCCTCCTCCAGAAGTGTCTTCCACACATGTGTTAAGATAATAAAAAAATTCCATTAGAAATGCAACCAAAGATTCCATTCAGTTCCATTAAATATTTGTTTACTGCCTAGCCTGTGCAAAGAGAATGGTTATATGGAGTAGTGGATAGAAAGCTGACTTCAAAGCTAGAACACCTTGAGTTCAAGTCTCTCCTTTTTCATTTACTGGCCATGTAACCCTGGGAAAGTCACTTAACCTATTAGATCTCTTGTTAATTCTCTAAGACTATTAATTACAGAGAAGTTTCCAGTTTGCACTGGTAAAGGAAGTTCCTGGCCACCATCTCCTTACACTAATGAAATTATAAGTCTGCTTCCTCTCTGTGCAAGGAAATAAGGTATCAAGGCTTCTTTTTGGTCATGATTTCCAGATAGTCCAATAAGTCTCACATTATCTCTCTTAGACTTCTTTTCCAGGTCATTTAAAAATATTATTTTTCTTACATTTTTTTTCTGTTTCATTCAGTCTTTTGATTTTGTTTAAATATTTTTGTCTCATTGAGATGTTTTCTGTTTTCCAGTTATAAATGCAGGGCTTTCAGTTCTTGAGCAAGGTTTCCCAGTGTCTGTTCTAAGCTATCAATTTTCTTCCCTAATCTTTTCTCATTGTGATTCCATTTTGTATGTTTTTTTAATTATTCTAGGTTTTTGTACAAAAAGAAAGGTAGTCATTATGGTCAGAGAGCCAGTCTTATAGCCAGAAAAGACCTGGATAAGTCAATTAATCTCTCAGTGCCCCCAAACAACTCTTTAAGACCGTAAATTGAAAAAAATACCTATATTTGGTGGTTGAGAATTTCTGAATTTCCTCACATGTAAAATCACAGGTTCAGACTTCTCCAAAAATGCAAGGCACTCTGCTCATATATGGAAATACAAAGACAAAAATTAGATGATCTCTATAATCAAGAAATTTATGATCTATACAATAATTCTCTTATTGGCAACATCTAGGAAGGCACAAGAAATGAACATATATGCCTACCAAAGGGTTTGACAATGTCATGGAATATGCCCTGTGCCAAGAACAAATAGAAGAGAAATCTTCTCTTCTTTCTGGTGAGGTTCTTCATATGTTTTTATTTATGAGTAGCATTGTACTATTTCCACTGGTTTCTTGAACTACAGAGCGCTTCTTTGATAGCAACAATTACAACTCAATCAACAACAGAGAAGGGGAAAAATGAAATGAACAAAGAATGTATATTGTAGAAACTATAACACAAAGTTGGACAGACAGTCATTTCATCTAAAAATGGGTTGTTAAACTACAGCTTGTAGGTCAAATCCAACCTGCCATCTGTTTTGGTATGGCCAATGAACTAAGAATGGTTTAAACTTTTTCAAATAAAGTTTTATTGTATTTTAAAAGGTAAAAACCATTCTTAGCACATAGATTCAAGTAAAGCAGACAGAAGACATAGTTTGGAGACCCCTCATTTATAACATATTACATAATAGTGAACAATGGAATGGGAATAGGAAAAACATAGAAATGAAAAGAGTCAGGCTATATGTCATTAGGAAATTTGATGCAATTTCAATCATCTTAAGTGACTGGGTGCCACAAGTTATTTTTTAATACCAATATTAACAAGAATTTTTTAGGAACCTTCTGAATGTCATTTACTGTGCTAGACTCTAGAGATTCAAAGACAAATAATGAATGGTGGGATATTTCTTGCCTGAGAATCATGGAACAGCATGATGTAAGTAAATTTAAAATTATAGATGTCAATGAGTGGTAGACACAGAGTAGGCATAAGGGAACCTCAACATATTATTAAAAATGGATTCTTCATAGAAAATGGTGGCTAAGCCATCACTGAGAATATATTTGACTTAAGAAGGATATGGTTAAATGTAGAGCAGAAATTAATTCATGTTTGTCAATCAATCTATCAAAAGTCATTTATTAAGTACCTATTACGTACCAGGTACTGTGTGAGATATTGAGGATAAAAAGGCAAAAAAAAAAGTTTCTGCCCTCAAGAAACTTATGTTGTGTTAGGGAAAATAAGATGTGCATATATACACAATAGATATAGGGAGATTCCAAGGCATAGGAGGGTTCAGATGCTGGGGGAATCAGGATTATCTTCATTCAAAAGGTAAGGTAAGATGATGTGGAAAGGAGCTACATTGGAGGCTTGGGGACATGAGAAATAATGGGGACTGATTTCAAAGGGTTACCAGTTGTAGAGAAGGGAAAAAGAGGGGGTTCATAGTCCACAGCCTTTATATTCTCAGTAAAGTTGAGTTGAGTGGATGAGGGAAGGAAATGTTTTGGAAGGCTTGTGAAGAGAAGAGAAGGTTTCAAACAATAGCTGTTTGAAATGGACTAGAGAATCAGCAAAAATAGACTGCCTGTCTGCCGTGATGGTCCAATTAAGACTAGGCTACATCATTTGGTAGTGGATGCAGTTGTCTTATTTGTGTGAGATTCAGGTGTAAGACTTCTCTTAGCACTGTTTGGTAGCACTTTAAGAGATGCAGGAAAGGTGACTAGAGATTGCAATAATGTTATTTTATTTAAAACAGACAAGTTTTTGCATAGAATAATAGGCATGCATAGGGTGCAGTTGGTAATAGGTCAAAGGAGCATTAGAGCTAGACATTATATTAGTGGTTTTTTAACTTTTTGGTCTCCGGATCCCTTAATACTCTTAAAAATTATAAAGGTCCTCCCAAAGAGCTTTTCTTTTTGTGGGTTATATCTATCAATATATACTGTGTGTCAAAATTAAAATGTCTTAATATTATTGTGCAAATTGTTTTTGATTTCACAAAAGACACCCAGGAAGAGCTTCAAGAATCTCTAAGAGTCCCTGAACCACTTTTTTCTTCTTTTTTTAGGCAATTGGGGTTAAGTGACTTGCCTAGGGTCACACAGCTAATAAGCGTCAAGTGTTTGGTCTGAGGTCAGATTTAAGCTCAGGTCCTCCTGACTTCAGGGCTGGTGCTTTATCTACTTCGCCACCTAGGTGCCCCTCCCTAAACCACTCTTGAGAACCACTGGATTAGAGGATAAAAGATAATAAAAAGTAAATCTGATTAACTAAAGAGAGATTGGGGAGGGAGTGAAGTGAAGCTGGAGAAGAAATGTGAGAGCACTGAGGGATGAAGATAGTGGAGGTCAGAGTGAGAGTGAGGAGTAAATTTAGGATGAGTAAGGCATAGGGTAAAATGGAATGCTAGGAGATTATGATCAGATTAAAGAATCTCAGAGAAATAGAAGACTTGCAAGATAAAGGGTTTGATCACCTCTATGTGTGGCTGAATGGACGAAGGAGTATGTCATGGGAATTTAATCGATTGAGAAATCAAGAGGCTAGGGTTTTTGAAACAACATCAACATGTATGTTTAAGACCCCAGTATTGTACAACAGGAGATGGGGAGTTTGGATGGAGAAGAAACTACCCTGAACCTGAATCTTTAAGAAAGGAGAGAGAACTACTTGGAATCCAATAGATAACTGCCACCAAGATATAGATTAAGCAATAGTGACCCTCAAAGGGAGAGAAAAAAGGTTGTTGTATGATGCTACATTTGAATGAGTCTAGCAGTGATAGTAAGGAGAAGGGAATCTGCTGCCTCCCTTTTTAAGAAGATGTAACTAATACTGGAGAGGGTGGCCAGGGATGCCGTGACATCTGGAAAGAACCAGTTCTCTGTGAGTGCCAGATGATGGAAAGATCACATGAGTTAGATGTCTAAAATGTTGAGAAGTTTATTAATATGAAATGGAAATAAGTGTAAAGGATGGGCAGATCTGGAATGGGACATCAGAAGGGTAGAGTTGAGGTGAATGGAGATAAGAGAATGGTACATGGTAGCTGGAAAGGGGAGGTATTTTACTCAAGCAACCAGAGACTGAGTATTCCTGGGATTGGAAGAATTTGAACATTGTATTTGCTAGCTATCAGTGGTAAGCCTGGGCAAAGTAGCAGTGGATGAAAGCAAATTCATTGGCAATGGTAAGTGGACATCCACTTTCAGACTTTTGGGTGCTGCTCCATGCAAGCTGGTTCTTACAAAGTTCAGTATGAGCAGGAAGTATTCCCAGTACTTAGCACCATGCCTGGCATAAATTTAAGCTTTTAATAAATGCTAATTGATAGATTGATGAATGATTGATTATGCAGTGAGATAATAATTATGATGATGATAACTAGCATTTATAAAGTACTTTAAAATTTGCAAATTATTTTACATTTATTTATCTTATTTGATCCACACAACAACCTTGTGAGGTAGGTGTTATTATTATCCTATTTTACAGATTAGAAAATTGAGGTTGAGAAAGGTTAAGGGATTTCCTCAGAGTCACAAAGTTAGCGTCTGAGGTAGAATTCGACCCATGCCTGACTGAATCCAAATCTGATGTTCTATCTACCTTTTTTGACAAATGAATATTCCCACGGCTACATTCACATGCACTGAACATTAAAAAAATGAGGTTAAGTCTCTAGTCCATTGAGTAGATGGAAGGTGTACAGAAGCATAGAAACACTAATAACATATTCTAAGAAGATGTGCATGACTCTTGATCATCTATAATTCTGTAATACGTAATCCAGTCTAGAATCCATAATAAACTACAAACAAATAGCTTCTACTTACATAAGCAGGGAAAGGGAATGGTAATGCTTAGTTGTGGGGAAAGGGAATAGCTTATAAATAATAGTTTTGCTTTAGAAAACAGGGGAAATAATTTGTGTAGTGGGGTTTGTCTCCTTTACTTCAGCTTCACCCAGATGAGTCACTCTCATTATTAAAACTTTCCTATAGCACCTCATGGTCCCAGGTGCCTCAGAAGTGTTCTTATTCCTGCATGGTTGCATTATTGCAAATGATCACACTCTGTTTACTTAAAACCTTCCACAAATGAACAAAATCAATTATAAGGAAGTCAGGGAACTGGGAAGCCAGAAGCAGACATTTAAGAAAACTGGAGTCATAGGGGCTGATGTGGGAAATCGTGATAATGGCTCTGCCTGACTCCTGAGGTCAGTAGTAAAAAGCAGAGAATGCTGGGAGGAGACATGAAAGGGCAAGAGGTCTGAGAGCTGGGAATTGGAAGGAGAAGCTTGGTGAGCAATACACTTGAGGAGTTAAGGTTATGCACATAGGTCACACTTGAAAGCCTAAATCAGTATATGACGGTGCCCATTTCAACTGTGACTAAGTCTTACAAGAAATTATTCTGTTTCCAGCATCCTAAACTCAGACAGATCCTGTCTGGTCCCATTCACCATAGTACAATACAAAGAAAACTGGCTCAACAGTCATAGAACTCGGGTTCAAATCCTTTCTTTACCTATACTATATATGCCAAGTCAGTTAACCTCTCTGAGGCTTAGTTTCCTTATCTGAAAATTCACTTTAATTGTATTCACTTTTAATTTCAAATCCATGATCATGTCCCATGCCTTGCCTCCTCTACCTGACTTTTGCCCTCATAGTTATTTTCAATCCCTTGGTTCGTCCCTGTTCTATAAATGCTGTTTTGGCATTAGTTTCCTCCTCGTGACCCCATGGTAAGCCTCTTAAAATACCCTCACCTTTTCCTTGAGTCTCTTTCTCCTTGACCTTCTATCATTTTCTTCCTGGTAACCATCAATACTCTAATGCCCCATCCTAGTGAAAAGCAACTCTGGGTTCTTGAGGGTTATACTGGCTGAGTACAATCCTCAGAAGCTCTACTGGCAACGTGTCAGATAGGGTCTCAACAACAATATATATTTGCTTTCTGAGGACTAGCCTAATTAAGCACAGAGGCTCATCGACAATTGATTGAACCATCAATTGTGAATTCTTTGTCCACAGCAAACCATGAAACAAAGAAAATTATAAAATGACTCTCTGTTTCATCCAGCTCTTTTTTGTTTCTGCAAGGATGGCTGCCAGAATTGCAGGGAAAAAAAGGGTAGAGGGTACTAAATATCAGGTGAAGGGGAAAGGAATAAACATTTACTAAGTATCTACTACATCCCAGGCACTGTGCTAAGCACTTTACGAATATATCATCTGATCCTCACAACAACCCAGTGAGGTAGATCTTATTATTTTCTCCGTTATATAACTGAGGAAACTGAGGGAGACAAATATTAAGTATCTTGCTCAGGGTCATACAGTGTCTAGGACCAGATTTAAGCTCAGGTTTTCCTGACTCCAGGACAGGTGCTCTATACACTATATGTAGTTATAAAAAGAAAACTGGATTTTGCTGTTCATAATGTAAATAGGAGATCCTTGTCCAGGGACCAACAAGGAGACAACCTACTGAAGTGATAGACGCCTATCAATCTTAAAGTATTTGCTATAAGTAAAACCAGAACACAAAAGGAAGCCACAGTGAAAAGGAAGGAGCAGTCACAGGTTTCTCCTTAGGAAGGGAAATTATTCTACCTCATGCCAGTATCCTGGGCTGGCCTCTTCCCCCTCGCCCAGGACTCTCTCTATTTACAGAGGACATTTGCTATTTTCGGGTGACGAGAAGCGCCATTCCTTCCTGTTCCTTTCCTCTATCTCCTTGTCTGGCCCGCCTGCCAGAATAAAAGAGATAATGCTATTCTATCAGCAACTCCCACTAATACTCTCATTTCAGCTTCCTAACACCCCAAAAATATCTCCCTGAAGCTATTAACCCCTAGTGATGTTAACTACCTTCCCAGGCTCATTTGGCCAGGATTGACAAAACTCCTTTTGGGTCATATTCTCCCCATCCCAATGATCCTGAGCCTCAGGCAGTCTTTACACAATCGCCATTCTCCATCCTCCACTGCCTACTCTCTTGTTTTCATCCTCCTCAAACCAACCCTCCAATGTTGCACTAAAGATACCAACCTTTACACTATGTTCTCTGGATATGTACTCTGTAGGTTTAAAAAATTGCTTTCATCTTAAATCTTTTCCCTTTCATCTGCCTATCACAGAGGCCCGGCTCCCTCCTAATGACACAGCCTTCCCGGTCACCATTTCTAGTACTTATTGAACTTTCAATTATTCAGCATCTCCATAGTCAAGATGGAAGAGTTGTAATTTTTTTTTTTTTGCTTTTTGGTGAGGTGATTGGGGTTAAGTGACTTGCCCAGGGTCACACAGCTAGTAAGTGTTAAGTATCTGAGGCTGGATTTGAACTCAGGTCCTTCTGACTCCATGGCCAGAACTCTATTTACTATGCCACTTAACTACCCCACTTGTAATACTTCTTGTTCCCCATTGCCACTTCCAAGCTCTCCCTCACTATCCATCACTATCCATCACTCAATAATCTCTCCTCCTTTGAGGTTCATTCAATCTATATCTACCACCCAATCAGAATACTGGTAGTTGTTATCTACTGACCTCCAGAATACCTCTTCTTTCCTCAATGAGTTTAGTTGCAGGGGTGGGAACCTGCAGCCTCGAAGTCACATGTGACCCTCTAGGGCCTCAAGTGCAGTCCTTTCACTGAATCCTAACTTCCCAGAACAAATTCCCTTGATAAAAGGATGGGCTTTTAAATTTGGACTCAGTCAAAAAAGCCGTACTCAAGGACCTAGAAGGCCACATGTGGCCTCAAGGCCGAAGATTCCCCACTCTTGGTTAGTACCTCAATCAGTCTTTCTCTCAAACTCTTTTTCTTATACTGAGACTTCAATATACACATTGATACTTCTTCAAACACCCTAAACTCACATTTCCTCAACATGTTCATTTCCCATGACCTACCATTCCTCTCCATCTACACACAAGGATGGTCATGGTCTTGATCTTGTCATCACCCACAAATGTTCCACTACTATGTCTATGAACTCTGAAAGTCCTTAATCTAATCACAATCTGATGCCATCCCATCTCTCCTTCTGCCTTACAGCTACAGAACCTGTTCTTTGTTTACACTTTGTTTTCTCATTCATTGACCCAATAGCTCTTTACCAGACTTTACTCCTACGCTTATCCATCCTTTCTACCTTACCATAACCTCTTAGTAAACCAGTTCAAATCTATACTCTCCTCTTTGCTTAAATCCCTGACCCCATTATACTGTTGTCTATCTCATCCTGCCACCCTTCAGCTCAGCTTACTCCTACCATCTGCTGCCTTCACTCCTCAACACATTGCTAAATGAAGTTGGAGAAAATCATGGAACTATACTGACAAAAATTTATTTTGGGTAATCTCAACTGGACCTGTGCTATAGCAAGACAAAACTTCTAAATCTCCACTGCCTCAAATTTCACTGAAAAAAATGAGGACATTTCCAATAGATTCTTCTTCTCCCTTCCTTCTCATCTCATATCACTCAGCTATTTTCTGCTGGTACTTCTGTCTTTATCTACCTTAGATAATAAGGTGGCTCTCTCCTTACAAAGGCAAATTCCTCTACATGCCATTTCATTCTGCCTTAAGTAAATTATCCCCCCTTCCCCATCATCTTAATTCTCTCACTTATCCACAATCTCTCCTTGTCTCCTAGCTGTTCACCTTCCACCTACAAATGTGTCCATTTCCTACTTCCCATTCTTAAAAAACCCTCACTCCATCCATCCCTGCTATTATCCCATATCTTTCCCATCCTTTGTGACTAAACTCCTTGAGAAAACCATCTACATAGTTTCCTTCACTTCCTTTCCTCTAGCTTTCTTCTTAACTCTTTACAGTCTTTTGGTTCTTGGAATCCTTTTTTCTCTTGATTTTCCTCCTACTTATCTGCCCACTCCTTCTCAGTCTCCTTTGCTGGATCTTCATCCAGGTCATACATGCTAACCGTGGGTGTCTCTCAGGGTTCTCTTCTGTGCCCTCTTCTCTTCTTTCTCTGTACTTCTTCACTTGGTAACTTCATCAGCTCCCATGGATTCAATTATCATCTCTTTGCTGATGATTCTCAAATCTACTTACCTAGCCCTAATATCTCACCTCACTTCTAAACTCAGATCTCTAATTGCTTATTCAACTTCTTGAACTAGATGTCCCATAGACTTCTTAAGCTCAACATCTCCAAAACTGAATTTATTTTCTTTCCTCTTCCTGCTGAAACCAATCTGTCTCCCCAACTTCACTATTATTATACAGGATACCACCAACCTGCCAGTCATCCAGATTCACAAACCAGGAATTATCCTCAACTCCACACTCTTTCTTATGCCCCCGTCTCTGATCTGTTGTCAAGACCTGTCAATGTTATCTTCATAATATCTCTTGAATATGCCTACTTCTTCTCTGACATTGCCAACATTGTAGTGTAGCCCCTTATAACCTCATGCCTGAACTATTGCAATAGCCTGCTAGTTGGTCTCCCTGCCATAAGTCTTACCTCACCACAGTCCATCCTCCATTCATCTGCCAAAGTGATCTTCTCAAAGTGCAGGTCTGATCATGTTACTACTTTACTCAATAAACACTAATGGTTCCTTGTCACATCCAAGAAAATATGAAAAATCCACTGTTTGGCATACAATGACTTTAGCCCCTACCTTTCCAGTCTGCTTACATTTTACACCCTCCTGCCATGTGATCTGTGATCTAGTGATCACTGGCTTCCTTCCTGTTTCTTGAACATCAAACAACTTTTCACTGACTTTCCTCCATACATGGAATGCTCTCCTTCCTCATCTCTGCTTCCTGGCTTTTCTGGCTTCCTTTGAGTCTTAGCTTATATCCTGCCTTCTACAGGAAACCTTCCTTGATCCCTCTTAATTCTAATGTCTTCCCTCTGTCATAGCATGTGACAAGATCAAGCCTATGACCATCTTTGTGTGTAGATGGAGTGGAATGGTAGGTTATGGGAAATGAGTATGTTGAGGAAATGTGGGTTTAGGGTATTTGAAGAAGTATCAATGTGTATATTGAAGTCTCAGCATGAGAAAAAAGAGTTGGAAAGAAAGACTGATTGAAGTACTAACCAAGGGTAGAGAACCCTTGACCTCAAGGCCAAATTTATCCTAGATGTAACTTTTCCATAGTTATTTGCTTGTTGTTTCCCCATTAGACTGTGAGCTCCTTGTGAGCAAGGACTGCCTTTTGACTGTCTTTATATCCCCAGCACTTAATATCGTAGATGTTAAACATTTATTGACTGAGAAATAATATAGTTGGTTTTATTGCTCATCCAAAGACAAGAAGAATCATCTATTCATGAGACATTTGGTCATTTGGTCATCTCATTGAAACTCTTGTGATTTGCAGGATAATCAGCATAAAGATAATTGCAGCTTGTGAACCAACATCTGTTGCAAAGAACGGAAAGGAAGAGAAGTTATAAAAAGAAATTGATAAGATCCTTTAAATTAAATCAATTTGCTTTAATACTGAGGGCTTTTTTTGGTCCCAGAGAATAATGATAAAATAAAAAATATATTAGAAAATGTGGTTTAGGGTAAGAAATAAGACAGATCAAAAGCTCACAGATAAGAAGAAGCAATGAGAAATAGTGGGAAGAAACTTAAGAGTAAGGAAGATCTAGACATAAATCCCTCCTCAGATACTTGCATGACCTTGGGAAAGTCATTTAGTTTCTCTTTTCCTTCATTTTCCTCATCTGTAAAATAAGGAAGTTAGACTTGATGACATCCAAGTTCCCTTCCAGATCTGAATCTAGGATATTATGTACCTCTTGCATTTATATAGTATGAATATTTTCTTCAAAAAAAGACAAGAGGTTCTGGAAATGGTGAACTTCAAATACTATCACAATCAGTGAAGTGGATCACATTTTAATGGAGAGGGGATTACTGTCTATCAATGTGAGAGTCATTTCTGAATCATACACACATGCACATACACATGCATGGACACATATACATACACATACACACACACATATATACACATAGTCAGAGTACTGCCTTATTAGAGCAAAGATTAAAATCAATGCCAGATTAGAAAGAAAAAAACAATTCAATTTGTCATGAAATTAAGGCAAATCACTTAAACAAGCTCTTGGCTCTGATTAAAAAAAATGATTAAAACAGACTGTCACTATTTCCTAAGCAACTTTAACCAAAGTAAATCACTTACTTCAATAAGGGGACCAAAATAGCCTAGAAGCTGGCTTAGCCAGCAAGAATGGGATCTCAATGCTAGATGAAGAGAGATGGCAGCCAATCAAAATGCTAGGTGAGAATAAAAACTTGCTTTTAAAACAATATAGAGAATGTGGAAGAATATGAGCAATATCACTTCACAAAATACCAAGAAGTAGTTGAAGAAAAACAAGGATGCATGAGTCTGAACCTTGTAATTATAATGACTACACTTGGTTCTGGAGAAGAGAAGAGAAAATGTATCCCTTTCCTTTCATTGCATAGGTTAAGGATGATGGGTGTAGAGTATTACATATACTGTCACTCCACTGATGTGTTGGTTAGCTTTGCTGAACTCCTCTATTTTTCATCTTTTTTTTTATTTATTGTTAAAAGGAATTATTTCCTGGAAAGAGGTGAGGGAAAGGACATATTCATAAACTAAGGATATAAAAACAAAAGTTATCCATTTTACAGTAAGAATTAAGAAAAAAGTTTATAGAAATCTTGGTGAGGGACTCAATTAAGCTAGGTCATGCTGAGGACACCTAAGGATGAAAAATGGAAGAACAATGAACTGATAAGGAACAGAAAAACTCTGTTAAGATTTTCACAACAATTTTCTCCTTTATTTACAGTGAAGTCAACACTTTAGGATTGTTATATCATAATCCCCAGTGTCCCCCATGAAGAAATGGAAATAGCACTAAAGAAAAGAAAAAAGACAGGAAGGATAGCTGAACTGCACCAAGTTAGATACAGTGGAAGCAGTACTGGATTTGGAGTGCTCTGCCATTTATTACCTGTATGCCACTGATCTTGAGTTTCCTCATCTGTAAAATGCGGAGGGAAAAGGACTAGATGACTTCTAAGGACTCTTGAAGTTTTTAATCTATGATCATATTTCCATAACAAGGAAGTCCCCAATGGTAGTGATGTAATCTTTAGTCTTGAGGGATTTAGTCTCAAAGATACCCAAAAGGGTGCATGATAGTTAATGCTTTAAAAAATCCCTGACCTTGTTATAACCAAAAGAGTCAACTGAGAAAATATCAGTAGCTATTGGCCCATATGCCCATTTTTGCATGTCTACAACAGTTTTAAGAGAGTATTTTCCCCACATGCATTAATGTAGGTATGAAAAGGAAATGGGCAGACTTTTTCAAATGGCAGTTTCCAGCAGACCATTTTTTATAACTGTATAACATAATGACTGAAACATGCAAAGAATACCATGCCCTGCTTCATTTATTGTGTCCTATATACAAACAATAAAACCACCATCTTAAAGGCTCTCTTTCAATAAGATGTCTTCTTTAATATGTGTTGAAAGGATATACAATTGCTTGAAAGGTATAAAGGGGTTAACTTTGTTTAACATTCCTCTGATTACTAATATCAAATAAGGCATAAAAGGGGGAGATGTATGTTTGCTGGAATGTCCTAGAGGATGTCCCCTCCACTCAGGGTCCAAATGCAAATGATTACCCTCTAGATGATTAAGTCCTATAGATGCTGCTGTTTGTAAATGACATTGTGGTAATTTCATCAATGCTCAGAACATTATAGTGACATCCATTGGTCTATCTGTTAAGAAAAAAAAAATCAAGCAAATTTTTTTTTTTGCATAGGATGTGGTATTTAGTTGAAAAGATAACCCAGAATTGAACAATCATTGGACAGACTTTGACAGTGGACAATGAACAGAGACTAGAACTGAAAATGAGAAGGCAAGTGGACTGGATTGACTTTTTGAAATTGTACAATAGTTTTAGTGATTCAAAACTTCTCCTTGAAAGACAGGCTCATCTTTTCAACAGCAATATGCTTCCATAACAACCAGTTTTGAGGAATGATAGGTGGATACCAGGAGTGCTCCATTGATACCATTGTAATGTTGGGAGAAACTGAGGAAGGCATCCACACATTAGGTAGAGCCCCTGTAAAACAATCTTTGGGGATAACATGGATAAGAGCTGCATAAGATGGGTGATCATGGATGGATTACTACTTGCATTGTTGGAGGGAACTTCAAATCAATGCAATCACAAATCCTTCGATATATTTGTATATTTGTGGATGCATTCAGAGACACAGCATGGTATAGTAGATAGTGAGTTGCCCTCAATATCTAGAAGGACTTGGAACCAAGTCCTTCAGAGGCATTCTAGCTCTGCGATTCCAGGCAAGTCACTTAACCTCTAAGTGCTCCCAGGCTGTTAGTTCTCCAAGACTATAATTTACAGAATAGTTGACAATTGATAGAGGAATTTTTTTTTTCTTTGAGAATTCCCTACACCAGTGAAATAACATGTGGCCATAGGTTTTAAAAAATATTTTGAGACTTCTGGTACCAAAATGGTAGAGTGAGGAAGGAACCCTCTGAAGCCTTCCCAAATTCCCCTCCAAACAACTAGAAAACCACCTCAGAATTGATCTAGGAACAGCTTATCAACATGGCAGAAAAGGTCTGTCTCATTGGGGTGGGAGCAGAGCAAGGTCCAAGAGCAGCAGCAGCAGCAGCAGCCAGTTTCATAACAGGACTCCTGCAGCAGGGCCTAAAGTCTGGGACAATCCATCAGCTAGGCACTGACTTCCTGAAAACTAGCAGCCCCCTTGGCAAGAAAGCAATCTGTGCAGATCAGCAAGGCCCCACCCCAGTGGCCCTACTCCCAGCACAAGTCATCAGTGAGGTTTTGATCCCATTGCTGACCAGTAGTAAAGGCCCAACTCAGGACTGGCCAACAGGAGACTCTGCCCCTGGGTCCTGTTAGCAAAGAGGCACTGTTTGCACAGCAACCCAGCAGCAAGGCCCTACCCCTGGGAAAGGCCAGAAGCTAACCCCACAGCCAGGAGAGGTCAACAGGGAGGAATCGCTCCACAGTACAAGCCAGAATGGAAGCTTTCCCACCAGTGAAAGCAAATAGCTAGGCCCTGAAGCTCAGTGAAAGCCAGCAATAAAGACCCTGAGCCCCAGCACAAAAATCTTGGGACAGAGCAGAACCAGAACCCAACTTTTATATAAAAACACCAAGTCACAAAAAAAGCAGAAAAAATGAGCAAAAACAAACAAACAAAAAAAAAAAGAATTTGACTATAGAAAGTTACTGTGGTGACAGGGAGGATCAAGGCTTAGAGGACAGAAGTGTCAAAATGGCTACATGTGAAGTCTCAAAGAAAAATATAATTTGGTTTCATAGTACAAAAAGATTATCTGGAAGAGCTTAAAAAGGATTTTAAAAAAGCAAATTAGAGAAGTAGAAGAAAAATTGGAGAAATGAGAGCCCTGCAAGAGAATCAGGAAAATACCATGGGAAAAGATATACAAAAATTTGCCAAGGAAATAACTCCCTAAAAAATACAATTGGCCAAATGGAAAAGGAAGTACAAAATCTCACTGAAGAAAATAATTCTTTAAAAATTAGAATTGAGCAAGTAGAAGCTAATGACTTTATGGGACATCAAGATATGATAAAAACAAAATGAAAAAATTTTTAAAGGAAAATGTGGAATTTCTCATTGGAAAAACAACTGACCTAGAAAATAGACCAGAGATAATATAAGAATTACTGGACTACCTGAGAGCCACAATTTAAAAAAGTGCCTGGACAACCAACATCTTTCAAGAAATTATCAAACTGCTCACAGATCAAGAAGAAAGTATTGCAAGAAGTCAAATAGAAACAATTCAAATATTGTGGAGCTACAGTCAGGATTACATGTGATTTGGCAGTTTCCACATTGGATTATGTGAAAGCAGTGACAAAAAAAATTTGGACATTTTTTAATAAATTATCAAAGAAAACTGTCCTGATATATTAGAACCAGAGGGCTAAGTAGAAATTGAAGAATCTACCAATCACTGCTTGAAAGAGATCCCAAAATGAAAATTCCAGGAGCATCACAGCCAAATTCCAGAGCTCACAGATCAAGGATAAAGTATTGCAAGCATCCAAAAAGAAACAATTCAAATGTCATGGAGTTACAGTCAGGATTAGTGGGATTTGGCAGTTTCCGCATTAGAGTTGGAGGACTTGGAATATGATATACCATAAGGCAAAGGAGTTAGAATTACAACCAAGAATCACCTCCCTAGTAAAACTGAATATATTTTGGGGGGGGGAGGGTAATGAATATTTAATGAAATAGAGGACTTTCAAGCATTCCTAATTAAAAGACCTAATTAAGAGACCGAAATTTTGACTTTGAGTACAAGACTCAAAGGAAAGATAAAAAGGTAAAAAAGAAATAAGAAAGAGAAAGCATAAGAAATTCAATAAGTTAAATTGTTTATATTTCTATATGGAAAGATAATATTCATAACTCTTCACTTTATTACTATAAGAGCAATTAGAAGAAGTATATATAGACAAAGGATGTGGATATAAGGTGACTTTGATGGGATGATACCTCAAAAAAAGCAAAATAAAAGGGTGAAAAAGAAAATTGAAATGGAAGAAGAAAGAGGAGGGAGATTGAATGGGATAAATTATCCCACATAAAAGACACATGAAAGAGCTATTATAATGGAAGGAAAGATAGGGAGAGGCAAAGCTTAAACCGTATTCTCATCAAAATTGGCTCAAAGAGGGAATAACATACACACTCAATTGGATATAGAAATCTATCTTACCCTATAAAGAAGTAAAAAGAGATGGGGATAATAGAAAGAGATGGGGGGATTGATAACAGGGAGGGTAAATTGGGGAAGATAGGGATCAGAAGTAAAACATTTGTGAGGAGAGAAAGGGTGGGAGGTAACACAGAGGGGGGGAATAAAGGGAAAATAGCATGGAGGGAAATACACAGTTAATTATCATAACTATAAATGTGAATGGAATGAACTCACCTATAAAATGGAAGTGGACAGCAGAATAGATTAAAAATGTGAATCCTACAATATGTTGTTTATAAGAAACATATCTGAAGCAGAGAGATACACACAAAGTAAAAGTAAGGAGCTGGAACAGAATTTATTACGCTTCTGCTGAATTAAAGAAAGAAGGAGTAGCAATTATGATCTCAGACAAAGCAAAAGCAAAAATAGATCTAATTTAAAGAGATAAGGAAGGAAACTGGAAAGAAAGTAAACAAATTACTAGCATCAAAAATGAAAGGGATGAATTCCCTACCAATGAAGAGGAAATTAAGACAATTGTTAGAAGCTACGTTGCCCAATTATACACTCATAAATTTAATAATCTAAATGAAATATATATCTATAAAATATAAATTACCCAGATTAACAGAAATAAAATAAATAACCCAATCTTAGAAAAAGGAAATTAAACAAGCCATCAATTAATTTTTAAGGAAAAATCCCCAGGACCAGATAGATTCACAAGTGAATTCTACCAAACATTGAAAGAGCAATTAATCCCAACACTATATAAACTATTTGTGGAAATAGGCAAAGAAGGAGTCCTACCAAATTCCTTTCATGACACAAATATAATGTTGATACCCAAACCAAGAAGAGCCAAAACAGAGAAAGAAAATGATAGATCAATTTCCCTAATGAAAATTGACGCAAAAATTTTAAATAAAATGCTAGCAAAGAGATTATGGCAATATATCACAGGGACCATACACAATGACCAGGTGGGATTTATACCAGGAATGCAGGGCTGGTTCAGTATTAGGGAAACTATTAGCACAACTGACCATATTAATAACAAAACCAACAGAAATCATCTCATTATCTCAATAGATGCAGAAAAAGCCTTTGACAAAATATAGCACCCATTCCTATTAAAAAGACTAGAGACCATAGAAATAAATTGAGCTTACCTTAAAATATTTGCTAGGTGATATTTATCTAAAACCGTCAACAAGTATTAATTGCAATGGTGATAAGCTAGAAGCCTTACCCATACAATCAGGGATGAAGCAAGTATGCTCATTATCACCTCTATTGTTTAATATTGTACTAGAAATGTTAGCTATAGCAATAACAGAAGAAAAAGAAATTAAAGGAATTAGAACAGGCAATGAGGAAACAAAACTATCACTCTTTGCAGATGATATGATGATATACCTAGAAAATCCTAGAGAATTAGCTAAAAAAAACTACTTGAAATTATTCACAACTTTAGAAAAGTTGTGGGATACAAAATAAATCCACACAAATCATTAGTGTTTCTATATGTGACCAACACAGTCCAGCAGCAAGAGATAGAAAGAAAAATTCCATTAAAATAACTGTAGACAATGAAATTCCATTTAAAATAATTGTAGACAATATAAAATACTTGGAAGACTACCTGCCAAGACAAACCCAGAAACTATATGAACACAACTATAAAAACACTTTTCACATAAATAAAGTCAGATCTAAACAATTGGAAAAATATTAATTGCTCATGGGTGGGCCAACCCACTATAATAAAAATCACAATTCTATCTAAATTAATCTATTTATTCAGTGCCACAACAATCAAAAATATAAAAAAAATATATTTTATAGAGTGAGAAAAAATAAGAACAAAATTCACATGAAAGAACAAAAGCACAAGGGTATCAAGGGAATCAAGGGTGAAAATGCAAAAGAAGGTGGTCTAGCCATACAAGATCTCAAATTGTATTATAAAGTGGTAATTATCAAAACAATTTGGTACTGGCTAAGAAATAGAGTGGTAGATCAGTGAAATAGATTAGGTACAAATTACAAGTAAATGAACATAGTAATCTAGAATATGATAAACCCAAAGATCCAAGCTTTTGGAACAAAAACTCATTATTTGATTTAAACTGCTGGGAAAACTAGAAAACTGTATGGCAGAAAATAGGTATAGACCAACATCTCATACTGTATACCAACATAACGTAAAAAGGTGATACCATAAGCAAATTAAGAGAGCATGAAATATTTTATCTGCCAGATTTATGGATAATGGAAGAATTCAGGACCAAAGAAGATTTAGAGAGCATTATAAAATGTAAAATAGATAATTTTGATTTTGTAAAAGTAAAAAGTTTTTACACAAACAAAACCAATGCAACCAAAATTAGAAGGAAAACAAAAAACTGGGGGAGGTGGGAATTTGTAACAATATCTCTGATAAAGGCCTCATTTCATTAATATATAGAAAACTGAGTCAAATTTATAAAAACACAAGTCATTCCCCAATTGACAAATGGTCAAAGGATTTGAACAGGCAGTTTTCAGACAAAGAAATCAAAGCTCTCTAAAGTCATGAAAAAATGTTCTAAATCACTATTGATTAGAGAAATGCAAATTAAAACAACTCTGAGGTACTACCTCACACATATTAAATTGGCTAATATGACAAAAAATGAAAATGTTGGATGTTGAAGGGGGTGTGGGAAACCTGGGACACTAACACACTGTTGGTGGAGTTGTGAACTGATCTGGCCATTCTAGAGAGCAATTTGGAACTGTGCCCAAAGAGCTATAAAACCATGCTCTTTGTTCTAGCAATACCACTGCTAGCTCTATATCCCAAAGCCATCCAAAAAAAGAGAAAAAGACCTATTTATACAAAAATATTTATAACAGCTCTTTTTGTATTAGCTAAGAATTTGAAATCAAAGGGATGCTCATCAATTGGAGAATGGCTAAACAAGTTGTGGTATATAATTGTGATGGAATATCATTGTGTTGTGAGAAATGACAAGCAAGATGATTTCAGAAAAACCCCTAAAGACTTACATGAACTTATGCATAGTGAAGTGAACAGAACCAGAACATTGTACACAGTAACAGCAATATTGTACAATAAAGAACTGTGAATGCCTTACCTATTTTCAGCAATACAATGATCCAAGACAATTCCAAAAGACTAACAATGAAGCATACTATCCTCCTCCAGAGAAAGAGCTGGTATTGGTTGAATACAGACTGAAGCATACTACATTTTACTTTCTTTCTTTCTTTTTTTTCTTTTATTTGAGTCTTCTTATACAAAATGACTAATATGAAAATGTTTTACATGATTGCACATGTATAACCTATTACTGATTGCTTATTGTCTCACAGAGGGGGGACAGAAGGGAGGGAGAAAGGATAGAATTTGGGACTCAAAATTTTAAATAAAAATGTAAAAGAAGTTAATATAAAAAACCATTTCTAGTAATACTATATTCCTGTGAGTCAAGGAATTCTTCAGACTCCAAAGAATTAAAATTATGGTATACCCAAAGTGCAAGAGAGAGCTCTTTGGTGGGTCATACCAGAGGTTTCAAAAGAGCTGTCCACAAAACTCTTACATATTTCCTGAATCAGAATAAAAGTAATTGTGAAATGATTAATAAAATAAAATGTAATACAACATAGGTAATATTACTTGAGGTCTTCTAAGGTAATACAAGGCCCAGAGGGATTAATTTCTATTTGAATTTGATAGCACTGGGTTGCAGCATATTACTGATAAAAAAAAAAACTAGGTAGATAATGCACAGGTTTTAACATTAGGAAGATTTTTTACTAGAAAATATGATGGGCCAGTCACCCAGAAGAAGGGTAACTATTGGATAGTTTTGCTGATTCACATGCAATGTCAAACAATCTAAATAAATAAATGACCCCAGCATTTTGGGCTGATATCCTGGCCAAAAAATTTATAGGATACTGACAAGAATCAAGAAAGATCAAATGTAGATAAATTGTAATCTTTACTGTTGGAAAGAGTGCCCACATCAATGGAAGCAGAGATCCATTGAAGTAATCATCAATTTTGGGTAGTTGCTCTGGTTTGCTTCCTCTAATCTGACTCTGAATGAGCCAAGTGCTGCAGGAGGAAATCATAAAGTCATGCTGACTGAGTCAATTTCAGATTTGTTCAATTTAACCCCAAATTAGTTCTCATTGCTTCATGGCAGTTCCTTTACCTATTTTTATTGAATGTCTGTCATGCTTCCCACAATAGCTATTCTAATCCTCTTCCACTTATCTAATCCTCTGAAAATCCTCATCCATCATTTCCTCTAATCTCAAAGGGAAAGGTGGTGTTCTTTCATGCTAAAATTGTGTTCCACCTATACTAGATCTCTGCACCCTACATGATTTTGTTCCATCAGTCTCTCCCACCCTCCATTAATCCTCAGTCCCTCTGTACTAATTCCTTCCCATCTGCTTACAAAGATATGTAGGTTCTTCCTACATAAAAAACCTTTGATGAAAAGGCTTTATTCCTCAAGCTATTATTATATTTCCTGATTTACTTTAACTAAATAAGCAGCATGGTATAGTGGAAAAAGTATTGTCAGTCATTCAATAAACATTTATTAAGCACCTTCTAAGTGCCAGACATTGTGCTAAGAGCTAGAGATACAAAGAGAGGCAAAAGATAGGCCCTGGCCTCAAGGAGCTTACAATCTAATGAACCTAAAGTCAGCAGGCCCAAATATAAACCCTACCTTTAACACTTATCACCTGTGTCATTCAACCTCTTGGGAATTTAATGCTGTCATCCATGAAATAAGATGATTGGAATAGATCACTTTTAAGGGTCATTATGAGAATTACAGATTTCTAGAGGAAGAGATATCTGCCTGGCCAGTAGGTTGATGAATCACTCTTCTCAGAAGAAGTCATGTTAACAACTGGCTTCTAAACTCCTCTGTATACCTTCAACGTTAATCTTATAAGTAGAGTAGAGGTGAGGGAATTGAGGGGATCACGACAGCAAGTGGTCAATTGTGGGGATTAAGTGAACCACACTAACTCCATCTTTTGATTCAATTCTGGAGTGAGCTTAGTTTCTATTCAATTATGAGCTTAGTCCAATATTTGTTTTGTGAGAAAACTATTCAATTGTGGGAACTGGGAGAAAACCTTATTGCTTTCTTTGAACCTAGTCCTATACGACTGGGAAGTTGGACCATTCCTATCTGCTGAGATTAGAGACCTTTAACCAAAGACCCCCTAGTTTATGCTGACCAGAACGCAGTCAGATCCAAAGACTGATGCAATGAGTTTCCTCACAATTGTACATCTCAAGCAACCCATATGTCTTATCTGAAAACTGGCTCCATGCTGATCAAGCAGTTATTATTTCCATGTTCCTTTGATTATTTACAGACACTTTGGGGAGAGGGACACCTCTGTTTCTGATTTCAGAGAGGTGTACCTGTTCACTCTTCTCCTTTCAACTTGGAAAGTCCCTAATCTTTCATCCAATAGAAATCAGATTATCTAATGTTGTATTGTTTCCTTTTAATTAATTGGCCTTTTTTGATTAATTGTTTTTAATATACCAAAGTCTGTCTCCCCCTCTATTCAGGGTCCAGGCCTAAACTGAGTTCTGGACCTGGTTTTGGGGGAAGTTTGCCATGCATTGCTTAATAAATCAATATGCTCAGTTTCCTCAGTCATTCATCTTTCATCCACCATACAAGAGAGTGAGAATAGGTAAAATTTGGTCCTGGCACAAAATCCTAATTGAGGAACTAATGTTGGGGATATGAATAAACAGATGAAACCCTCCGAAACAATGAAGAAATACTATGGGATATGAGAAGACCCATGAGCAAATCCAGAAGAAACTAACTCCAAAATAAATGTAAGTTCAGCTTTTGAGAAAGGAATGACAGTAAGAGCGGCTGGAAGAAATGAAGCAAGAGATTTTAAAAATGAAATTAGGCATTTTGAGAAAAAACTTGGAAGAAAAACAAGCAGAGAGAAGGTCAGAAACCATATCTAAGCTAAAGCTTCCTGAAAAATCAATTGTAGCAAAAAAAACTCCATGATTTCATAAGACAATAAGAAATATTAGAGTAAGGTCAAAAGACTGAAAACTTAGAATATATCAGGTATATGCTATCCAACACAACTGCCCTGGAAAACAGACTGAGGAAAAATTATTTAGGAATCACCAGAATCCCTGAAAATCATTATGAAACCAAAACACTAGCTATTATATTTCAAGAAATCAGAGAGGAAATCAGGTCAGATTCTTCAGAACCAGAGCACAAAGTGAAAACAGAATTCACCAATCACCTTCTGAAAAAAAAGTAAAACACCCAGAAATGACATAGCCAAAATTCTGAGCTCCAATGTTAAAAAATGCCAAGAACAGCAAAAAAAAGAGTTTATAACCAAGGAACTACAGCTAGGATGGCAGAAAATGATGCTGAAACTATTTTGAAGGAAAGAAATCTCAGAACACAAGTTTCCAATAGACCAAAGAAAAAGACCTTATGACCAAGAAAAACCTATAATAATGAAAATAATTATGTAGATACATATATGTATTTTATATTATTTGCATATTTACTCCATTAATATGAGTTTCTCTTTCTCTCATACATTTATATGAATTTATATGACATATACATATATGTATTGATATGACTATCTATGATATACACAGATATATATTTATACAAATAAAATATTTATTGTGTTAAAATCTTCCAAGTGGAAGGGTTTTATATAATTTTTTGGACCTATTGAAATGGTGGTGATGATGTGGATGACAAGAATTGATATTTATATCATTAAAGTTGGGAAAGCACTTTACATACATTATCTCATTTGGTAGCTGAGTACTTATAATTCATGTTAGAGGAATATTTTTGGAGAAAACATATGTAAATATTCTATTTGGTATTTTGGTTGTTAAAAATGAAAATATTTTTCAAGTTTTCTTCAAAGACGAAGTATGCTATGATGGTTAATAATGATGGATTTGGAGTCAGGGTAGACTTGAATTCAAGTCTTACCTTTAACATTTACTGGCTAAGTGGATACAGGGAAGTCAGGATGTCTCTGAGCCATAGTCAATCAGTTAAGCATTTATTAAACATTTACTACACACTAGGCAGTAGTCTAAGCCCTGCAGATACAAAGAAAGAAAAAAGAAACAAAATCTCTGTCTTCAAGTACCTCTTACATTAATTGGGAAAATAAAATAATAATATATACAGTGTATACAAAAATATATACAGTGTAAACTGTAATCTCAGAGGGAAGGAAAGTACAGGGAACTGAAAAAATCATCCTGTAGAAGGTGGGATGTGAACCGAGTCTTAAAGTAAGCCAAAAAAAAAAAAAAACAGCCAGGAAGAAGAGGCAAGAAGGGGAGAGGAGATAGTAAAAGGCATGGAGTATATAAGGAACAGCAAGGCCAAGATCAAATAATACAAGAAGGGAGTAAAAGTATAAGGATATTAAAAAGGTAAAAGAAGACTAGGTTGCTCCTTGGGCTTTAAATAGAAAGAAGAGGATTTTATATATGATCCTTGAAGTAAAGGAGCCCCTACTTTATTGAGTAGAGGGTGACATGGTCAGACCCATGCTTTAGGAAGATCCCACTGGCAGCCAGGTAGGGAGAATTGAGGCAGGGAGACCAACCAGAAGGCTATTTCAGTATGGTCCAGGGCCTATACCAGGATAACATCTATGTGAAAGGAGAAGCAGAGATATATACAAGAGATGTTGTAAAGAAACAGACTTGGCAACAAATTGGATGTTTTGGGAGATTGTAAGTGAAGAGTCAAGAATAACATCATGGTTATATGCCTGTGTGACTGGGAATATTATAGTGTTCTTGAAAGTAATGGCGCAAGTTTGAAGCAGAGAAAGGCTCTAGGGAAAAGATAGTTCTGTTCTTGGCATGTGGAGTTTGAGATGTCTATGAAGTGGCCAGTTTGAGATGTCTATGAAGTGTCCAGTTTGAGATATCCAAGAAATAGCTGGTGATGTGATACTTAAGCTCAAGAGAAAGGTTAGAGCTCAACATGTAGATCTGAGAGTCATTCATACATGGATAATAATTAAACATATGAGAGCTGGCAAGAATACCAAGTGAGATAACAGAAGAAACAAAAAGGGCTCCAGAAATAATTTTAGGGGATACTCCTGGGTAGTGGATCTGGATGAAGATCCAGAAAGGAGAAGGAAAAGGAGCAATCAGATAGGTAAGAGATGAATCAAGAGAGAGAGGGAGAGCAGTATTGTAAAATACTAGAGAAGAAAGGTCCTTTGTAACTTTGGAGCAAATCATTTCAGATGAGCAATGAGATCAGATACAGAGGCACTGAATAGAGATGGCTTTCTCAAGGAGTTTAGCCATGAAGGAGCTCTGTAGGTAGATGGTGGGAATAATCTAAGGTTGGGGTTTGGTAACGTATGATTCGCAATATGACAAATGGGAAAGAGATTTGAGTATATAGCATAGAGTAGAACTGTATCTAGGGGTTGAAATAGGGAAGGGAGGATAGCATAGACAGCTAGTATAGGAGTGATGGCATAAGAAAGAACTGAAGGGTAGAGGCATTGAAGGTAACAGTGAGGATCAACAGCAGTGTTAGGGGATCATAAAGGGAAAGATATAGTAATAAAAGAGCGTAATCTGATGAAGCAATTTCAGAGTTTATAAATATAGAAATGAAATAGATGTGGGTGATGGCAGGATCAAGGACATGATCATTTCTGTGTATAACTAAGATTCATTCGTTTATACAATAAATGTTAATTACCTGTCCTCTGCCAGGTGCTGTGCTAAGCACTGGGGATACAAAGAAGCAAAAGAAATTTACTTCTCTAAAATAGGTTACCATCTAGTGTAGAAGAAAATATGCAAACAAATATACACAAAGCAAGCTATATATAGGATAAATAGGAAATAACAGATTGAAGGCCCTAGAATTAAGAGAAATTGGGAAAGCCTTCCTGTAAAAGATGAGATTTAATTGGGACTGAAGGGAAGCCAGAGGTCTGGAGGTAGAATTAAGGAGGGAGAATATTCCAGGCATGAGGGACAGTCAAATAAAATGCTTAGAGTCAAGAGATAGAATGTCTTGCTCATTGAACAGCCAGGAGACCAGTATCCCTGTATTAAAGATTACATGTAAAGGAATAAGGTGTAACAAGACTGAAGATTAGGAGGGGGCTAAGTTACGGAGAGTTTTGAATTCCAAACAGAGCATTTTGTATTTGATGCTGGAGATAATAGGGACCCACTGGAGTTTATTGAGGTGACATGGTTGGACCTATGCTTTAGGAAAGTCATTTCAGTGGCTGAGTGGAGGATGTATTGGAGTGGGGAGGTCTGTGGAAATTGAGTAGATTGAGGAACTGTGAAGTTAGGGACTTGATCAATAATTGTAGTATCCTAGTATGACAATAGGAGGTTTAGGTTTAGAGAAAGACTTTGAGTCCTGCATTGAACTCATTGAGAAAAGAAAGTGAATGTCCTGGAGACTGGTAGATAACAGCTACAGGAATCTTGACAACAGAGTCAATGAACAGTAGCAAAAGCAGAAAGAGTACTCTGCACCAGGTAATTATCACCCATGGTCCCTTCCTGAGCTCAGGTTCAGGACTAGACTCACATGGACTGTTATTCGATCCCAGGGAAGTCTAATCTCCAGAATAATTTATTTACTTTTTAAATTATGCTCTCTGCTTTGTTACATTCCATCTATGGAGTAGAATTTGGGGGTGGGAAG
The DNA here is from genome assembly GCF_900497805.2 of Vombatus ursinus. Taxonomy (NCBI): domain Eukaryota; kingdom Metazoa; phylum Chordata; class Mammalia; order Diprotodontia; family Vombatidae; genus Vombatus; species Vombatus ursinus. Next base: position 31,767,617 of record NW_020955033.1, read on the forward strand.
AATCATTAAACAAAGCTTAGGGATGATAACCCATCAAGGATCTTCCCAAAAGGGAATTTATAGGTGTCTTACAGACAAAATACTCAAAGAATGAAGTAGACAGCAGGTATGGCACAGATAACTATTTCTTGAACCAAAAAAGTAAATGTTTAAAATATAAACTACTCAAAAGACTACATTTAAGATACTTAGCACATAGTGATAATCTCTCACACCTATTATCATCTCTTACAAGTTCAAAACAACTTTCTAGAGGGGCACACCATTTTTGTAGTGAACACCTGATCAGCTTTACCCCTGCTGTAGTTCAAATCTCCAGAGGGTTCACGGGCATGTGTCTACCCTTGGCAATCACCAGTCATTTTCATCAGTTCCATACACTCCCCCTAGCCAAGAAGACCAAAGGACCAATCAGAAATCACTATCTTGCATGTTTTTTTTTTATTTTAATTTTGGCTTTTTTTGTTTTGTTTTGGTGAGGCAATTGGGGTTAAGTGACTTGTCCAAAGTCACACAGCTAGTAAGTGTTATATGTTTGAGGTCACATTTGAACTCGGGTCCTCCTGGCTCCAGGGCTGGTCCTCTATCCACGGCATCACCTAACTGCCCCTGTTTTTGTTTTTTGTTTTTTGTTTTTTGTTTTTAGCAAGAGACTAGAGATCAAGCCCAGCTCCACAGAAAAAAGGCCATGATACATGGCCAATTCAAATGGGAAGTATTACAGTCCAACAGCTGGGGAAGGGGAAGACAAGAGGCTTTACAGGTATTTACCATCACAAATTCTCCTGGATGGAAATTCAAGAGGAAGCTAGCATTGAAGCTCTCCTAAGGAAATGCTAAGAAGAGCATAGAAGCACCTTCTCCTTTTTCTTCTAATAAACTATTGAAGGGAGAAGGTCCCCACAAGAATCTATTTCTTATGAAATTCTGTAGCCCATCCTCTTTGACACAGTTCTTAGGCATGGGGACCAGTAAATGGCTACAGCAGTCATCCCTTCGACTTGTAGCACGAATCCTTCAGCAAGAAGCCTGCAATGTACCTTTCTGTCCCCACTGAGCCATAGGGCATGCACAGCTCTATGGAAAATGTAGCAGGCCAGCAAATTAGGGGATTCCTCTGAAACATCCTTGAGCTTGAAGGTCAAAAAAACCTGCCTGAGAAAATTACCTTTGAAGGAAGGGCATATGACCAAAGGATGTTTTTTTTTTTTCTGTCAACCAAACTAGTATGACATTAGGTATCATCACATATGTTAGGCTTATGGTCTAATGGAGCACCTTTGGAAGACCCAAGTTCATAATAATTCTTGCTCTGACAGTATAGTTATGAATCATATAAATGGCTCATGATTTTACCCCCAGTTTGAAAGAAAAAGAAAAAATTGAACAATGGGCTAGTTTGTTGGGATCCCAGGCCAGCTTTAGAAAAATTCTCCCTCTTGTGCTAAGTTATTCAACAAACAAAGTGTCAAATGAAATTGCCCAGGACTTTGTTGACCATTGTTGTTTATGAGAAATAAGATTAGGTTAATAAGATACAGTGTTTAACACAACTAAAGCCACAGGTGCCACCATGGCTGCCATTGCGCTACTATCTAATATAGCTGGGGGAAAAAGTCCCACCCTCCCTTCTCCCCATGTGTTCTCTCTTCTTTTCCATAAGCTATCTTTTTAATCTCATCCCAATTCCAAACCTTGCCTAAGCACATAAGAAAAAAAAAATTCCAAATTCCAAAAGTCTATGCAAGTCTATTCTTTCCCTTTCTAAAGAAGACGTTACAACAGCAGCAATAGTAGTAGCAGTAGAAGCAGTAGCAGCAGTGGTAGTAACAGCAGCAGTAGTAGCAGTAATAGCAGTAGAAGCAGTAGCAGTAGCAACAATAGTAACAGTAGTAGCAGTAGTAGTAGCAGCAGCAGTAGTAGCAGTAGTAGCAGCAGCAATAGTAGCAATAGCAGTAGTGGTAGTAGTAGTAGACATTGTCATCATTGTAATAGGGTAGCTATGAGGCAAATAGGTAGTGCAGTGGATAGAGTGTCAGGCTTAAAAAAAAGAGGATATTAAACAAGCAAGCAACTAGTACTTATTAGGTGCCTGCCATGTGCCAGGCTTTGTGCATGGCTCTGGGGATTCAAGTACAATGAAGAAAACAATGAGTTTACATCCTAACAGAAGACAATAAGTACAGATATCTTACTTCAGGCACTTACTATCTGTGTTACCCTGAAAAAACCACTTAGACTCTAAAGCTCAGTTTCCTTATCCAAGCCTCCATGATCTCATATGTAAAATGAGAATACTATTGATTTCATTCCCTGCCTACTTCACAAAGCTGTTATAAAAATCAAATGGGATAATGAATATGAAAACACCCTGCAAACTTACAAGCCCTTTACAAATACCAGCTGTTATCCTAAATGATATTGGAAGTTGACAGGTCAAAAGCACTATTTTGGGTGAAATCACAAAAAAGCCTGGAGTCAGGATGCACAGTCATCCTTTTGCCAGAGCATCCTTAGTTACTAGCAAGCTTCATTTTGGAAGATTGATCCTGAGGCAAGAAAACCACGGGGAGAAAAATAGCTGGAATGAAGACAAATGCCAGCATGGTCAGCAGAGAGTTTCTAAGTAGGTCTGGTGGCTGGGCTCAGGATAAGATTCTGGGTCCCTTGTTTGTGCTCTAAATAGAGTCACATGGTCACAGCTGCTGCTACTAACCTTGACTTTCATGATCCCTCATCCCAAGGACCTGGGCCTCTTACTTTCTTTCAGTTTAAAGTGATCTATGGCTCTCAAAATTAATAAACCCATTGGTCACAGCATAGTTGGGACTAGAAGAGATACATTTTAAATGTCAGGCTCCAGAGTCAGCTGACTACCTGCCTATACTTGTTTCCAAGTCAGAAGCTAAGCATCACTGCCCTGCACTGCCTGTATCTTTTGGTGGTTATGGCTAAAGATTGATATAGAGCAGGTTTTCTCACACTCTAGTTTGGATGAGAAATACATGTTGTGAGGGGAAGCAGCTTTGGAACCTTTGGTTCAAAGCCATTAGATAGCCTCTTTTGTTATTAGTTTAGTATAGTTTTGTTTTAAAGACTCTCTTACAAAATATGACTGGAACCCAGGAAGCAGAGTTAAGCCTAGAAGTATATGTGTTTGAAAGGGTACTTGTACAAGCAACCCTTGTCTCTTTGCCCAGGAGTACAATTTCTTCCTGATTTTATGACATCATTATTATTCATTGTTAGGAAGGGATAGATACCAGTAACAGCATGTAGGAAAACAGCATTACAATGAATCAAGGAACAAGCAAAAGTCTGCCTGTAGTGGAAGGATTTTGAAATCCCACCAGAAAGCCTCATAGGCATAATGAATATAGAACTCTGAGAATATCTGATTATAAGAGCTAGAAAGGGCCTTCAGAGAGTGCTTAATCCAGCCTCTTCATTTCATAGCTGAGGAAACTGAGTCTCAAAGAAGGGAAATAACTTGCTCATCATCATACAATGAGTTAATGGGCAAGCCGTTAAAACCTATATGGCTTGAATTCAAGATCTTGCCATTGTACATCTGAGAAGCAAAACAAAACAAAAATCACTAGGCTTAGAAATTATATATTAAAATATATATAATAAAATAATAAAAATAAAAATAAATAAATAAAATTTAAAAAATAAACAAAAATAAAAATAATAATATAATATGTTACTATATAAATTAAAATTGTGTAGCCAAATGGAGGGTTATTCAACATCCTTTTCTTCCATTCTCCTCCTTCCTCTGTCCCATTCCTTTCTAATAACTCATTGCCAATTGCTTTAACTTTGGGTCAAGCTTTAGATCAGAGGATCTGGGTTCTGATCCCACCTCTAATACTTACAACCTGTGTGACCTTAGACACAGCCTTAGCCTCCCTGGGCCTCAGTTTTCTTGTCTTTAAATAAGGGGGTTGGAATACATAGCCTCTGAGTCTCCTTCAGTTCTAGCTGTATGATCCTATGATGCCATTTCCTGTGTTTTCCCAAAAATATTGCTATCTCAATGACTATTCTAAACATATACATGAGTAGTTGATTGATGTGTATTTTAATTCTCATTTTGAAGAGAAGGAAACTGAGGTTGAAAAGCCAGTCAATAAGACACTGTGACAAAACCTAAAACCTTGAGCTTTTTTGGAAGTCATAAAGCCAAATTCTGCATTGAATTTGGCATTAGAAGACATCATTTCGAAGTCCAAGTCTGTCACTTCTTATGTGGGAAAAGTCCCTGGACCACCATTTTTTTTCATTTATAATATGAAGAATTTAATTCTAGATGGCCTTCAAGTTGATAGTAATAATTGATAGTAATAATTTTCACTTATGTGACATGAGATATAGTGGATACTATGTAAGACAGAGTTGAAAGACACCATCCAATCCAATCACCTTATATAACAGCTTAAAGAAATTGAGGCCCAGGCAGGACTTACCCAAGGCCAAACAGGTAGGAAGGGAGAGAGGATGAAGGATGCAGGAAAACTTGGTTTCATTTCCTGCCTCTAACATATACTAACACTATGATCATGAGGAAATCACCGAATCTCTCCATTTCCCCAGGCAACTTGCTAAGATGCTAAGTTACAGCGATGTTGCCAACGTGAATGAGTGAAGAAGGTTCTACTACAGGAATTCCTTACACTAGTGAAATTATAGATCAGAACACCCCCAAAATTTTGTAAGATCAATTTAAAGTTTGCTTTTAAAAAAATTAAGGATAAAAGAAGGACATGGCTTTCACAACTTGGGGCTGGGGGAGAATTTTTAAATAAATAAGAGATAGAGATGGTCAAAGAGGTCAGAACAATTTGAATACAAAAATTGAAAAACTTCATAGACAAAATCAATTCAATTAGAATCAGAAGGTGAACAATTAATTTGGAAAAAATCTTCATGATGATTTATCTGATAAAGAAACTAACTAGATATATAAAGAATGAATGCATATATGTGTATCTATACACTGCACATATTTATGTATATAACACATATGAATAACAGTCATTCTTCCAAAGATAAGTGATCAAAGTATATGAATATTCCTCAAAAGAAAATGATCCAAGTCACTAATGATAAGAAAAATGCAAATTAAAACAACTCTGAGAGTCCACCTCACACGTATTAGAATAGCAAAGATGTCAAAACAAGAAAGCAGTAACTGTCAGAGGAGATGGGGTAGTGTAAACATATTAGCACACTGTTGGTGGAGTTATGAATTTGTTTAACCATTATGGCAAATAATATTGAACAATAACCCCTACTGTTAGACATGTACCCCAAGGAGGTGAAGGATATAGGGAAAGTTGTCATATGTACAGAGACAATTATGGCATATATTTTTGTTGTAGCAAAAAACTGGAATAAAAGGCAACTTTTATTCAACTGCATCAACTGCAGAATGGCTGAAGAAATGGTATTAGAATACAATGGAATTTTATTGTTCCATAAAAAAATGAGAATTTTAAAAAAAAGAGAAGAGGAACTTAATGGATTCAGAGAAATATAGAACTGATGCAGAGAGAAATTTGCAGAACCAGGACAGTAATTTAAGCAATGGCCACAAGAAGAATATGAGAAACAACTCTGAAATACCTCAGAAATCTGATCAAAGTGGCAACCAATTAGGACTTCAAAAGACCGATAATGAAACATATCTTCTACCCTTGACAGAGAGTTGAAGGTATAGAACCAACCACGAATGCTCAAACACAGCCAATGTTTTGATTGTGTGTGTGTGTGTGTGTGTGTGTGTGTGTGTGTGTGTGTGTGTGT
>NW_020955033.1:31773437-31856907 GCF_900497805.2 Vombatus ursinus
TGTGTGTGTGTGTGTGTGTGTGTGTGTGTGTGTGTGTGTGTGTGTGTGTATTAAGAGAATTCTTCTATATGGAGGTCAAGGAGAAAGTAAGTTGGTGTAATACACATGGGAAAATAAGAAAAAAAAAGTAATACTATTTTAGTCATTGAAAATAGTTCACTTAACGGTAAAACAGGGGTCTTCAATTTTTTTTAAATGTCATGGAACCTTTTGACAATCTAATAAAACCTATGGACCTTTCTCAGAAGAATGTTTTTTTAGATTTATAAAATATGTAGGATTATTGAGGAAACCAATTACCAGGAAAACAGTTCTCTTGATTCCAAGCTTGCCATTCCATTCTTCCCATTAAAGTATGCCATTTCCCCATGATTCCATATTTCTTTGGCATATCATTTTTATTGGATCCAATTGGGTCCTAGTATCATAACACAGAGAGAAAAGTAATATGCCCAGCTTCTTCCACCACCTCTAAAAGGAGAATTCTATTGAATACCCACTGAGATCTTTCAAGAAGCATTAGAATAAACTTAGCCACAGTGGTACAGAATGACTGTGAAGAAATATGTAATTTGAGGGCAATGATGGGGTGGATGACAAGAAGTAATTTAAAATAGAAGAACCTGGGTTTGAATTGTTTATAGTTCAGTGAGGAAAATTATTGGAGATGTTAAAACCACTGCTTCACTCTTGTGTTAGAGCTATTCATAAGCTTTTCTTTTCATTCAAGTAACATTTCCTAGTCATCTTTCATTGAACTTGCTGTATTCAAGAAAATAAATGAGCATTTAATAGGATATATTTATTTTGTATTTTGGTTGTCCCTTATATAAAAAGGAAAATAATAGCTCCTTCCAGGAATTAGAAAATTCAGCCTCTTTAAAAAGGCAATGAATTATATAATTAGTATTTTATAAATACAGAACGGTATTTGTTGGAGTTGGGGTTCAGATAGCTCTAGGGCATTAACAATCAAAGATGCTTATGTATCATTTAGATGCCAATGGGAATGTGTTGGGGCCTGGTTCAAGTGCCACAGAGATGAATTTTTGTAATATGTATTTCAAGGGAAATTGGGAAATGGAACTTTAGGCTGCTAAAAGGGTGGCCAGAAATTACTGAGTTTAGGCGCCTCCAACCAGTTTAGAAATTTAACCAGAGGACAAACACAAAGCAACATTGCCTCTAAAGTTTAAGAATGTTTTCTGGAGAAATTTCACATTTTGCCTATGATGCCTCCTAGATGAGGCCTTCCCTGATTCATGTCAGAAAGTACCTTTCCCCTCAGAATTCAAAAATTACTGCTTTATACCCTTTGAGGCACTTATTATAAATTAATTTTGTTTTTTATTCTGAACTTAAAAATAAAAAAGAACATTTCCATAAACAGAGCAGAAATCTAAAAGGGTTCTATATGAAACAGTAAATAATTAATAAGTCAATAAGGATTTATTAAGTGTCTACTATGTACCTGACATAGTGCTAAGTGCTGAGGACACAATGAAAGACAAAAGACAGTGCCTACTTTGAAGAAACTCTGTTTACCACGTAAAAAAAAATGTAAACAATCTGTACAAATAAGAATATACAGGATAAATCAGAGATAATGAATAGAGGGAAGGGACTAACATTAAGGGGGCTACATCACTTGATTTTTAAAAGCAAAAAAACAAATTCTATACATGACTATTAAAACTCTCCTGCTTGTCTGTCTGTGCTTTCCTTTGAATTTCCTTCTATTATCTTCCACATATTTATAAAAGTATTTTAAATGCCCTCTTATGGACATCTCTCTTGCTATCTCATCTTTCCATTGACTCCTCCCCCCAATTAACACAGAAAAAGGTAAAACAAAACCGAACAGTCAAGGCAAAACAAAACAAAAGCAAACCTTATGACAAATAAATATGATCAAACAAAACAAATTTGCACAGTGGCCATATCAAATATGTAGGTCTCCTTCTGTTCATCACCTGTCAGGAAGTGGGCAATATGCTTTGTCATAGGTTCCTTGGAGATATGGCAGATCATTAGATTGACCAGAGTATTTAAATCTTTCAAAGTTGTTTTTCTGCATAAGGTTATTGTCCTTGCATAAATTGTTCTTCTAGTTCTATTCACTTCACCACTCTGTATCAGTTCATAGTTCTCAGGATTCTCTGATATTGTCTCTTTTATAATTTTTTGTGGTTCAATTACATTCTATTGCATTGATGTACCACAAATCGTTGAGATGTTCCCTTTTGTCTTTTGGAATGTTATATTCCAAGATCTCTTCTGGCTTTTAAGAAAAGCTGACAAGTGTCGCATCATTCTAATTAGAGTTCCTTGGTCCTTGAATTTCTTCAATGCTTACAATACTTTATCTTTGACATGGAAAATGGATTTTGGCTAGGGAATTCCTTAGCCTTTTCTCTTTGTAGTTCCTTTCAAGAAGTGATCAGGAAATTCTTTGTTTCTTTACTTTGACTGTTCTAATAGACATGGACAGTTTTCCTTTATGAATGAATAAAAAAGGAGTATACAGGCTTTTTTAAAATCATGGTTTCAAGAAGTTCAATGATTCTTTAATTATCACTTAACCTTTTTTCTATGTCACTCAACTATGTTGGATATCAGATGCCATATGTTTTCTTCCTTTTTTAGTGTTTTTATTTCATTCTAATATTTCTTGTTGTCTCATGAGTCATTTGTTTCATTTGGTATATTCTAATTTTCAGGGATTCCTTTTCTTGGGAAAAGTTTACCACATTGTACTCTAAGCTACTTACTTGCTTTGCAATGCTTTCCTAAAGATTTTTTATTTCATTTTCTTAATCTCTTGCTTTATTTTTTCCATATATTCCCATAGTCCTTGTGGAAAATTCATATTTCTTTTTAGTTTCTGCTTACAATTGTTATGTAGTTAGATTTGCAATAATTTTTTGTTAGTTGGCATTTTCTTTTATTTATTCATCTCTCCACCTTTAGTTGCCAGTTTCCTTCTTCACTATCTTGTATTTAACTTCCTTAAATTTGTTTATATTCATTTTCTAAATCTTTATTCTGTATACAATTTGTATGTAGCTGCTGCCTTCTCCATTAGCATAGATGCTCTTTAAGAATAGGGATTATGGGGCAGCTAGGTGTTGCAGTGGATAGAGCACCGGCCCTGGAGTCAGGAAGATGTGAGTTCAAATCCGGCCTCAGACATATAATACTCACTAGCTATGTGACCCTGGGCAAGTCACTTAACCCCATTGTCTTGCAAAAAAACCCCAAAAAAACAAAAACAAAAAAAGAATAGGGATTGTATCATTCATTTTATTTATATGTTCAGTGCCTAGCACATAGATGCTTAATATATGTTTGGTTTTAAGATGGCATTTTTCTTTATTGAATTTATAGGGTTTTGTTTTTTTGTTTTTGTTTTTGTTTTGTTTTTTGTTTTTTGTTTTTTTTTTTTGTAATCAACAAACAAAAGACAGCAGGTTCTTATATTCTTTTTGCCATAAGGGCACTAAACACAAGAGTCTTCCAGCATGGGAATTGAACTGAAACCTGCTTCTGTGCCCTGGGGGTCCCAGATCCAGCTGTGCAAAAAGAAGGAACAGGAGCCCACTAATAGCTCTGTTGTACATACACACAGGAACTGGTTTACAGATGCACTTTGAATTAAAAATTGGACCTGTCCCTCAGAGTGACAGACTAGGGCAATGAACAGTAGTGAATGGTTCTGAGGCTGCTTAATGGGTAAGGAGCAGGAACAGAAGTGAATAGCAGCTGTGTGGCTCTGACTTTGGAGCAGAGTCTCAAATTTAGACCCTAGCCCAATTGAGGCTTGCAGCTGAGTAACAGGGAAAGAAGCTCAAACCAAGGGATAGGTTCCATCCTACAAAGCTTTCCAGCCGATTAGAAGGGCCAGAAGGACCATCAGAAGCTAGTGGTTCAATACAATTACATGAGCCTGTCTTAAAGACCTACACTGTGTCAGGTTCTGGACCATACAAAAAAAAAGAGCTCATATTTATTGGGATGGTTGATGAGGGTTGTAATACAATAAGGACACAGAGAAGTAAAAACAATATACATACATAAATATATTATATATATATATATACACATATATATGTTTATCTCTAGTATCTGTATGGACAGAAGTGAAAGCTTTATCAGCAGTATGAGAGTTATTCCCTCTTTCTAGTCCCCAATCTTCTAATGTGACTTAGCTCTCAGGGTGGAAGATGTATGTGTGGAAGGAAGAAGAAAATGACACAAGGTGCCTAAAGCAACTCTCCTCAGAGGAGGTGACTTTAGCTCTGCTTGCCTTCCCTGATAGGGGCTGCTTTGAGTTTAGGCTGTGCCTCAATTCACTTGATCTTTTTGTTGTTGGGATATTTTAAAATATGGATCAATAATACCTCCTTTTTGGTGTAGTTATGAGCCCCCATATCTCGCTAGAGAATACTTTCTAGCTTTAATCATATCTGTCAATCTCCCTTTCCAGGTGTCTTGCCAGTCAATTTCCTCCCTCTTTTCTCTATTCAATTCCAAAGGGCATCTACACATACAAGCCGGGAAAACAATAAACAAACATGTTAGTTTGGACAAGTTGATTTCTGTAAAAGCAAGCAGAAAATTAAAAAAATAGAAAGAAAACACATTTTAAGGAGCAAAGATTTGGAAACAATTTATCTCTCCCTTGAATGTGTGAGAGGGTAAGGGAAAATTATAGAGGATATGAAAGTAGGCATTACCCAATCTTTGTATTGATATCATATCATAATCTTTTCCTTGGCACTGAGTTCAATACATTTAGAATGCTGTAGTCCCCCAGTAAGGAAATAGCTCCCTTCAATAGCTCTCAGACTCTTGTATGGTGGCTCAGATATTGCTGGACTTCCTGATATTCACTCCTTAGCACACTTCTACAATTCTTGCCTCTCGTGACACTTCTACTATCTCCTTCAGCATAAAGGGAAGGAGGAACACAGTCTTTTTAGGCATAGTCCCAGCCTCTATAGTCACTGGGGATTTCAGTCTTGTGCCTTTTTTTACTGAGACTACCTTCCATTTACACTGCATATATTGTGTTTGTACATAGTTATTTGTTACTTCCCCTACCAGAATGTGAGCTCCTTGAGAACAGGAACCATAATTTTGCTTTTCTTTGTATTCCCAGTGATCAGCATAGTACCTGGTACAAAGTCAACACCTAATAAATGCATGTTGGTTGACGAATTCTGAGTTCATTTTAGCTCCAATAATTTTTACATTATCACTCCTGGACCTATTTTTCATGTCAGTTGTTTTTATATTGAGATTTTTCACATTGTCTTGTATTTTTTCATTCTTTTGATTTTGTTTTATAATTTCTTGATTTCTCACAGAGTCATTAGCTTCCATTTGCTCCATTCTAATTTTTAAGGAGTTATTTTATTCAGTGAACTTTTGGACCTCCTTTTCCATTTGGCCAATTCTGCTTTTAAGACATTCTTCTTCTCATTGGCTTTTTGGACTTCTTTTACCATTTAGTCTAATCTATTTTTTAAGGAGTTTTTTTTCCAGTATTTTTTGGGTCTCTTTTAGCAAGCTGTTAGCTCATTTTTCATTATTTTCTTGCATCACTCTCATTTCTCTTCCCAATTTCTCCTCTACTTCTCTTACTTGATTTTCAAAGTCCCTTTTGAGCTCTTCCATGGCCTGAGACAAATTCATATTTTTCTTGGAGGCTTTCAGTGTGGGAGCTTTAACTTCATTGTCTTCTTCTGAGTGTATGTTGTGATCTTCCTTGTCACCAAAGTAAGATTCCATAGTCCGAGGTTTTTTTCTCCTTGTTTGCTCATTTCCCCAGGCTATTAGTTGAGTTTTAACTCTTTGTTAAAGTAGGGCTCTGCTTCCAGTGTGGAGGGTGTACTGTCTCAAGCTTCAGGGGTTTTGTGCAACTGTTTTCAGAGATACTTCTAGAGACCTGTAAGTTTTCAGTTTTTCCAACACGGTATAATCTAAAGAGAGTTGTTTACTCCTCTGCTGGCCCGTGCTCTGGTCTGTGAGTGACCACAAGCACTCTTTTCTGCTTTGGAACTGTGAAGAGAGTCCCACAGAGTGGAGACGCTGCTGCCACAAGCTCTGCTATGCCAGTGCTCCTCCTTGCCCCAGGACTGCAGATCCACGTATGGGGAAAGCAACAGAATACCGCCTCAGTGCCAGCAAAGAGACCTTTGTAATCTCTTTCTGATCAGTTGTTCGATCCCCTTACCATCTGTGAGCTGAGAGCTCTGAAAGTAGTTGCTGCCACTGCCACTGCTGCTGCCACCCCCTGTGGCTTGCTGGGGCCAGGGCTGGACTGTGCTCTTCTCTCACCCAGTTCCAACAGACCTTTCCTACTGACATTTTAAGTTGTCTTTGGCATTTGTGGGTTGAAAAGTCTGAAAACCCCCACAGCTGCTCATGATTCAGTCCCCTGAAACCTGCTCTGGGTTTGCTGGGGCCAGTGGTGCCTACGCTGGACTGTGCTCCTCTCTCAGCCTGGTGCAACAGGCCTTTCCTGTTGACCTTCCAGGTTGTCTTGGGCTGCAAATTTGTTTCACTCTGTCTTTTTGTGGGTTCTGCTGCTCTAGAGCTTGTTTAGGGTCATTTTTTTACAGATATTTGGAGTATTTGGAGGGAGAGCTCAAGCGAGTCCCTGCCTTTACTCTGCCATCTTGGTTCCTCTATTGTGCTCCAGGAGTTTTCTAAAGAAGAAACAGACACTATCAACAACCACCTGCAAAATGTTCCAAATCACTACCAATTAGAAAAATAAAAATAGACATTACTTCGAGGCATCACTTCACATCCATAAAGCTAAAAAAAGTAAAAATGTTGAAAGATGGGAAAATTCATCATTAGATTTCCATTTAAAGACCAGAATTTGGAATACTAATTCATTCTGTTTTTTTTAATAGAATTATATAAAAAAAGTTACTTAGGGACTATATCCCTGAAAGATTATCAAAAGCAAGAAAAGAGACACATACAAACATGTTTATAGCCTCATTACTTGTGAAAACAATAAGCTAAGAGCAAAAAAAAAACCCATACTTAATAATCAAGGAAAGGTTGAACAATATATGCTATGTGAATACAATGGAATGCTACTGCACTTTAAAGCATGACAAGTAAGAATAATTCAGAGAAATATGGGGAGGTTGTATGAATTTATACATGTTTATGTGTATGTCTTTTTTAAATAATCTCTTGGGGTTATAACCCCTTAGTAACTTTCTTTATATAGTACTAATTTTAAACACACACACACAAACATACATATATCTTTTTTTTTAATTTCCCTAATTGGTAGTGATTTTGAATATTTTGAAGATGATTGTTGATAGTGTGTATTTCTTCTTTAAAAAACTGCTGTTTTTTTTTTACTTTGGCCTCTTCTATTTTTTAATTTAAAACCATATTTTTAAATTTTTTGCTACTATTTCTTATGCTCACAATCAAATTGAAGAATCAAAATACATATCAATGTTTTTTGCAGGAAATAGGTGGTATAGCAGATAGAATGCTGGGCTTGGAGTCTGAAAAACCTTGGTTCAGATCTTCTCTCATATATTAGCTATGTGAACCCAGACAAGTCACTTATATTTTATCATCTTCCACTTTCTCATCTGTAAAAGGGGGTGAGTAATAGCATCTACATCATAGGATGGTTGTGAAGATGAAAGGAGACAATATATTTAAAGAGCTTTGCAATCCTTAAAGTGCAGTGATTTTATAATTTTTACTATTTTAAAATTAATTTTGCTGTTGTGATTTTTTAAATGTAAACCCCTTCAAGTAGAGATTGTTTCATTTATTGTATTTATGTGTGCTGGGCACATAGTAGGTGCTTAACAAATACTAGTTGATTGCTTGATTGATTTTTTTTTCATAAAATTTTGTCATCCTCTAAAATGGATGTTGATACATGAGTGATAATTGGGTTTTTTTTTAATTTTGTTTTTGCAAGGCAATTGGAGTTAAGTGACTTGCCTAAGGTCACACAGCTAATAAGTGTCGAGTGTCTAATATGAGCCCGGATTTGAACTCAGGTCCTTCTGACTCCAGGGCCAATGCTCTATCTACTGTACCACCTAGCTGCCCCCATGAGCTATAATTGTGATAGCACATCATGGTCTTTTTTTTAAAAATACTTCTCATGACTAATGCAAGAGAAAAAGACTAAGTATTCCATGAAATGATATATTTGTTGATCTTTAGATACATAATGAAATTACTCTAGCAGCCTTCTTTGTTTGCTTCTCCAAGGAGAATTTGTAATCCCTCCATTGTTTTCTTGTTTAATTTCTTATGAAGGTATCAATACTGAAATTATTCAATTCTCCCAATTATACGAGAAAAAATTTTTGGGGAGGGGGAAATGCCATGCTTATAATATAATAGTTAGTGATTCTAAATTATCTGAAAACTATGATTCTTAGTGCCCTTTGCCCCTCAAATAAAGAAAATAATAAAATCAGCCTCCTGTTGACTAAGCATAAATTGTTCTGTACTCTAGACAAGTAGATGAAGTAATTAAATGTAAGCCACTTAAAATTTTTTTGGTAAAATTTACTATTACATTTTGTTTTATGCAACAGATATTTCCCAATAAATATTCAGAAAGCCTTACAAATCTTTTTTTTTGGAAAATCAGCTTATTGATTATTTACAGAAAGGAGTGATAGTTGTATTAATTTTTACCACTAGTATTACTAATATTGACCCTTATATTTGACCAGAGTTTTGTTGCTTTTCCCCATTGATTTTTTATAGACATGGTTAGTCTACATTGTTCTTTTGGTTCTACTTTTTTTTTTCTTTACTCTGTATAAATTCATACCAGTCTTCCCATATTTTAAAAATTATTGTTTGTCATTCTTTATAGTGCAATAACATTTCATTGTTTTAACATACCACATACTAGCTAGCCCTTTCTTAATTGTTAGGTACTTTTTTTTTGTTTCTAGCTTGTTGTTATCACAAGTAATGTTACTGTGAACATGCACATACATGTGTCATTTCTTGCTTTGGAAAGTTTCTTGGGGATATTGCCCCCAGAAATGTGTAATTTAAAATGGAATTCTATTTTTTTAACAGGATGAAAAGCCCAATGTGACGGAATCACTTTTCACCTTGGGAAGAAAACCACATTGTTATCTTTTATTGAATCTTCAGAGATGATTCAAGGTTTAAGTTTTCAGAGCTTGCAAATCAGATACTGGAAGAAAACATGGAATTATTAAGTGCTGACTATGAGCCAGGCACTGGGCTAATCATCAGGGAAACAAAATTTATACAACTTATTGCTAGACAGACTTCTGAGAAGGAAAAAGGAGAACACTTCAAAAAAAGAGTTAGAAGGTGCTGGACATTATGAGCACTGAACAAGATCACACACACACACACACACACACACACACACAAATGAAACTGACTATGTCTTAACAGAAAATGACTGGTAACTGATGTAGGAGGCAGGTATCAATGGAATTAGATCATGTTTAGTTAGAGCAAAGGTCAAAAACGACATGCCTTAGAGGAAAGGCCAAAGACAGGAAAAAGACATTGTAAACAATTACAATAATTTCAGCCTTACTTATTCAACAAGCTTTTGATGTTGAAAACTAGGAAACAGAAAGAAGTAAAGGCATTGACCTTGATTATAACCATTTTCTTCTTTTTAACCTTAATAATTTTTATTTTTTTCCAATTATATGTAAAGATAGTTTTCAACATTCACTTTTGTAAGATTTTGAGTTCTAAGTTTTTCTCCCTCCCTTCTCTCCCACTCCCCAAGACAGCAAGCGATTCGATTTGTTCTACATGTAAATCATGTTAAACATATGATTATCACCATTTTCTACAGAAGTTAAATTGATACAAAGAAGTAGCTACGAGAGAGCTAGAAGATGATGGCAAATGCATAATCAGTAGATATTTCACAGAATCACAGCATTTGCAAGAAGAAAGGGATTTCAACAGCCGTTTAGCCCAACACATTTATGGAATGCTTCAATATATTCATTAAGTAGTTATCCAATCTCTGTTTGAAAACTTCCAGTGGGAGGATGGAGAAGGAGGGAAGGCAGGGCACTGCTTCTTAAGATGGTCCTTCCACTTTGGGATAGCTTTAATTGTTAGAACATTTTTTCCCTCCCAGATATCAAGCCTAAATTGTGTGTTTACAACTATTGCTCTTGGTTCTTCCCTTTAGAGCCAAACAGAGTAATGCTAATCTCCTTTCCAAACAATAGTCCTCAAATGCTCAAAAAATAAAGATTGCTATCATGTCCATTCTGGGTTTTCTCTTCACTAATTTAAACACACCTTGATGCCCCTATGGTATGCATGCAAAGTCACTTCATCATCCTGGTATCTCTTATTGGGACACTCTCCAGTTTATCAATGTATTTCTTGGACAATAGAACCTTGAGCTCAACATAATACTTCAATATCTGAGCTTGTTAAACTATGAGATAAGAGCTAAGGTAATGCCAGTTTAGAATATACTCTGGAGTATATGGAGAAAGAGTAGAAGGTCCTGATCAGCATTACATCCTAGAACAGGATAAAAAATAGAGGTGAAAAGAAGCTTACAGAAAGTTTGGAATGAGACCCAAGTGTTATAATAGATCATCTCTAGAGTACCTATAGATGAAATTGACTTGTGGCCCCAAATGGAAAATAGAACACTCATCATAATTTCTGTAACAAACTATTTTCCTCATCAGTGATAGTGGCCCCAACAATGCAATACTTCTATCACTTAACTGCTTTGCTCCTATGTATACATCACTAGATAATGGGGTAGGAAATCATACAACCATATAGACTAGGCTCCCTACAATTTTATGCTACCTAATCTCAGCTGGACCTTCAATGAGGTATGACAATCTTTTGTTTTATTCTCCTCTGATTTGCTCTCTAAGTGAATGCCCACAGTAGTTATTCCAAACCTATCTACCATCTATTCGTACCACTCGGTAGTAGGATTTCACTGGATACACTAATACTAAATGATTTTCTCTTCAAATATCTCAGGGTAAGAACTTTCTTACTACTGCTCTTTTTACAAGATATGGAACCACAAGCTAACACCTTGCATCAGCTAATCATAGCTGCATAACTATTAGAATATTGGTGTTGATCTGGGTGTTGAAACTCTCTCAGTCCTGAGAGATCCACCAAAAACCTTTGAAGACTCTTAAGTACAGGCATTCCCTTGGGCTTCCCAGAAGTGTCACTCCCTACTAAAAGAAATCTAACCACCAGAGATTTCAGATAGTTGGATTATTCACACAGTTGAGGCACACAATGAGACCATAGATGGGTCCTCCCTATAGCTAAGCCACAGTATGCTAGGTGACCAGGCCATGTTAGGGGTGCATCCCTAGATACATCATTGTTATATCCTGGCCCTGTTGGCCAGTTGAACCCTGGTCATGGTACTAATTCCCAGAACCCCACTATCCAGGTTGTTGTTAGAGCTCTACTCCCTACCATTTCATAATTACATTCTATTTACTTTGTATTTATTTTGTAATTACTTGATGATATATGCATTATACTCTACAGAGTGATTATAAACTCTAAAAGCAGAGGACTATTTATTTATTTTAGTCTTTATGTCCTGAGAATGTACTAGTACTTTGCAGAGGAAGTCTTAGCAGAGGACCTGATACAGGTTAACACTCTTTTAGTTCCATCTTAATGCTGGGACAAAATGAGGCAGCCATAAATCATTGAATAATTAACAAAAGAAAAATTAATGAGCCTTAACATAGTAAAGGTATGCCACAGTGATAGTGGCATTTAACTCTTATAGATGCAGCACCTTTCATCTTTACATGGAAACAAGTATGTTCAGCAGGATAGGGAATGATGATATAAGTGGTGATCAGAAATTCACCACATTTGAGAGGTCCAGAAAACAAGTATATGGGAACTTCTATGCCAAAAGGGACCAGGAAGCCATGGTCAATACAGTCGGAGGCTCATTTCTAAAACATATAGAGAACTGAGTCAAATCTATAAGAATACAAGTTGTTCCCCAATTGATAAATGGTTAAAGGATATGAACAGGCAGTTTTCAGGGGAAGAAATTAAAGCTATCTATAATTATATTAAAATCCTCTAAATCACTAATGATTACAGAAATTCAAACTAAACCAACTCTGAAGTACCACATCATACATATTGGATTGGCTAATATGACAAAACAAGAAAATGATAAATGTTGGAGAAGATGTGGGAAAATTGGATCCAACCATTCTGGAGAATAATTTGGAATAATTTGGAACTATGCCCAAAGGGCTATAAAACTGTGCATACCCTTTGATCAAGCAATACCACTTCTAGGTCTGTATCCCAAAGAGATCATAAAAAAAGGGAAAATGACCTACATGTACAAAAATATTTATAGCAGCCATTTTTATGGCAGCCAAGAACTGGAAATTGAGGGGATGCCCCATCAATTGGGGAATGGCTGAACAAGTTGCGGTATATGAATATAATGGAAAACTATTGTTCCATAAGAAATGATGAGCAAGCAGACTTCAGAAAAACCTGGAAAGACTTGCATGAACTGATGCTGAGTGAAGTGAGCAGAACCAGGAGATCACTGTACATAGTAACAGCAACACTGTGTGATGACCAATTTTGTTATACTTAGTTCTTCTGAGCAATGTAATTATCTAAGACAATTCCAAAATACTCATGATGGAAAATGCTATCCACATCCAGAGAAAGAACTATGGAATCTGAACGCAGGTGAAAACATACTATTTTCCCTTTCTTTTGTTGTTTTTTTGTTCTCATGGTTTTTCCCTTTTGTTCTGATTCTTCTTTCACAACATGACTAATGTGGAAATATGTTTAATATGATCATACATGTATATCCTATATCAGATTGTACACCATCTTGGGGGGATTTAGAACTCAAAATCTTACAAAAGCAAATGTTGAAAATTAAAAATAAATAGTTTTTTAAAAATACAATCGAGGCTACCAGGAAGCTGAGTCAAAGGAGGTACAGTTTGACTCTTGCTCTACCTGGCTAGTTCACCTTATTGGAGGGTGGGAGTAGAGAAGAGACAAAAAACCCAAAAACCTGTAGGTATTTTTTCTATCAAAAGGTTAATAAAACTTTTTGAAATTAAATTGAGCTGATCGCTCACATCCCTTCTAGTTCTAAAATGTTATGATTCTATTAGAAAATGCAAAATAAGTTGCAAATTGCATCATTTTTTATATACCCTGGATGGCTTCATGTGATGGAACTACTTTTCAACTTGGGAGGAAAACTAACTGACATCTTTTATTGAATCTTCAGAGATGATTCAAAGTGGAGGTTCTCTGAGCTTGCTAATCACATACTAGAAGAAAACAATTTTGTTTATTTAAAATCATCTGTACAAAAATGGCAGTAAGAATCAGGGTGAAAAAGCACCTTCCTTTGTTTTTCTCCCTTATTCTATTAATGCTCCTCTTTGTTTTAAGGTTGCACACCTCCCTTTCTAGTTTATAAAAGAAAGTGAATTTGAATTACATTACAATTAAAATTATATTCTTCAAAACACTAAATTCTTAAGATTTTCCAAGTTCTGAATCTGTTTTCCTCATGAGTTCCACACCAAAGAATATAAAAATTTTGAATTTAATAATTTTTTTCTTAGCCAGTCCTGTGGTATCATAAGTATGGGTAGCCCCAAAGGAAGAACTTCCCCTTCCTTCCCGGGAAAAGAGCCTTAGAGAGCAACTTACAGTTTTAGGGAGTTGGCTAGGACACTGAAAGGTTAAACCATGTGCCCAGGGTCACAATCACTATGCCAGAGAGAGGTAGCCACGCAGGTCTCCCTCACTCTAAGACAGCTCTCTAACCCCTAGACCACACTGGGCTTTGTACATAGGACCAACACTGAAGGATTTTGAGTGGAGTAGGTATTTACCAATATCAACACTGGAAGATGGTTCTTCTAGCAGTTGTCCACAGGATGGATTGTGGGGCAAGAATTTTAAAGGTACAAAGCAACTAGGAACTTTTTGCAATAGCTAGACACGAGGTGATTATGGACTTATGTCAAATGATTTAGAAAGATACTGAAAAAGAAAAATTAATATGTGACTAGGGGGAGATAAAGAGGAAGGAGTTCATTATACATCTAAGGTTTTGAGCTTAGGTGGCTGAAGAAATGATGAACGTTAGACTTGGAATCTGTCAAATGCTGGGTTTAATCTTATCTGTGCTACTTAATGGTTGTGTGATCAGGGCAAGCCATACAATTTTTCTAACCTTTGGTTTTCTCTTCTACTAAATATAGGTGGTAATAATAACTGTAATTCCTACCTCAACAAAAAGCTGTAAAAATCAAATGAAATAATGCATGTAGCATATGCTATATCCACTGTACTGCATAGCTACTGATGATACAATAAGAATGTTTGGTGCACTTTATCTCTTTTTTGTTGCTTGACAAATATATCTCTTTCTTTTAGTGTGAGCTCTTTATCCCCACCCTGACTCTGTTACCTATGTAACTCCTTGTTCAGATGCAATTATCCAGTTTTGTGATATTTGTCAACTCAACATTCTTTCCCTACTTCATCCTTAAAGTATTTAGTGAAACTTCCACTTCCAGGAGCCAAGATGGCAGAGTAAAAAGTAGTCGCTCCCACCCTCCCCTATCAACCTCTGAAAACCCAGAAAATATCACCCCAGAAAAAACCCTGGAACATCTGAACCAGAAGAAAGATGGGGTGCAGCAGTGCAGTAGCCCACTAGCTAGAGGGATTAATGGAAAAGGCCCCTCTTACCCTCAGGGAAGGGGAGCAGTTCAGAACCAGGAGTTGCCCAGCCAGCTAGTGGAAAGACCCACTTTAGCACACCAGGAGGAGACTCTAGTGCCTCGGCATTCTACAGCAAATGGGTCTCCCAGTACCTCAGCAAAAATAAGGGAAGCAGTACTACAAAGGACCCCAGATGAATAAGCACCCTGCAGCATTCATCTGAAAGGAGCTGAAGAAAGCAACCTAGAGGTGCCCAAAAGCTCCAGCCTTGTTGATTCCAACCCAACACCAGGTAAGCTATCAGAACCCTACAGCCTCCAACTGCCAACCAGGAGGAGATCCCGAAGCCCAGGTGGTCAAGCAGGCAAACACCAACAGCTGGACCTCTGAGGGCCTCAGTGAGGGTTGGGGAACTGGTGGAAATCAGCTCAGAAAACCTCCAGGTGCCTTGGCATTCTACAGCAAAGGAGTCTCCCAGTGCCTCAACAGAACTAAGGGAGGCAGCACTGCAAGGGGCCCCAGGCAGATGAACACCCGGCAGCATCCATCTACAAGGAGTTGAACAAAGCTAAAGGAAAGGAAAAGCAGGCAACCTAGATTTGCCTGAAAGTCCCAGCCTTGCTGATTCCAGCCCAACTCCAGGTAAGCTGCCAGAACCCTACAGCCTCCAATTGCTAACATAAGAGGCCCCAGCACACAAAGTCAGTGACCAAGACCTAGGCTTCCAACACAAAAAGCTTGGGTCAAGGCCCCCTGCTCCCCAGCAGGAGAGCATAATCTCTTTAAAGGCCAGGGAATAAAGAAGCACCGTGAGTAAAAAGAAATTTACGATAGATTCATATTATAAGAAGAGTGAAGATCAAGACAGAAATTCTGAAGAGGACAACATTGTCATCAAACCCACATCTGCAACATCAAAACGGAATATGAACTGGTCTGAAGCCTAAAAGGCCTTCTTAGAAGAGCTCAAGAAGGACTTTAAAAGTTAAATGAGAGAGGTAGAGGAGTCCTTAAAAAGTACAATTGTCCAATTGGACAAGAAAGTACAAAATCTAAAAGAAGAAAACAATATGTTAAAAATTAGAATTGAACAAATGGAAACTATGACAAAGCAAGAATCAGTCAAACGGAAACAAAAAAATGAAAAAATAGATGAAAACGTAAAATACCTCATGGGTAAAACAACATTGATCCAGGAAAGACAATTTAAAAATTATAGGCCCACCTGAAAAATCATGATGAGAAAAAGAGCCTGGACAATATCCTTCAGGAAATCATAAAGGAAAACTGCCCTGAAGTCCTAGAACCTGAAGGTAAAATAACTATAGAAAGAATCCACTGCTCCCCGCCTAAAAGAGATCCCAAATTGAAAACATCAAGGAATATCATAGCTAAATTCCAAAATACCAGATTAAAGAGAAATTACTGCAAGCAGCCAGAAAGAAACAATTTAAATATCACAGAACCACAGTCAGGATTACACAGGACCATGTAGCCTCTACATTAAAAGACTGTAGGACGTGGAACATGACGCAAAGGAGCTTGGAATGCAACCAAGGATTAACTACCCAGTGAAAATGAGCATGATTTTTCAGGGAAGGAGATGGATATTCAATGAAATAGGGGACTTCCAAACCTTCCTGATAAAAAGACCAGAGCTCAACAAAAAAATTTGATCTTCAAGTACAAGATTCAAGAGAGACATAAAAAGGTAAATGGGACAGAAAGATAAAATATGTTGTTAATAAGGGCAAAATGTTTACATCCCTACAAGGGAAGATGACACTTGCAACTCTTGAGAACTGTATTGTTATTGTACCATATTAAAGGGGTATGCATAAAGGGGGTGGGTATAAGTTAACTTTGATGTAATGATAAAAAAAATTTTAATCAAGTGGGTTAAATGGATTCAAGTAAGTGGATTAGTCTGAGCTAAGAAAATATACTAAGAAAGGAGGAGGCAGAAAAGCGTAAATTACATTACAGGAAAAGACACAAAAACCTATTAGAGCAGAGGTAAAGAAGGGAGGGGGATGAGCATTGTTTGAACCTTACTCTCATCAGATTTGGCTCAAGAAGGGAATGACATAATCAATTAGGTATAGAAATCTAACTTGCACTATAGGCAGTAGGAGGGAAAAGGGGAAAGAAAAGGGAGGGGGAATAGAAGGGAGGGAAGAAGCAGTAAGGGTAAAGGGGAAGAAAAGGGAAAGGGATAATAGAAGGGAGGTGGGACTGAAGGAGGCTGTGGTCAACAGCAAAACACTAGTGGGGGGGAAGGAGAAGGAAGAAAGAAAAGCATAAATGGGTGGGGGGAAGGATGGAGAAAAAGACACAGATAGTAATCATAACTGTGAATGTGAATGGGATGAACTCTCCCATAAAATGGAAACATATAGCAGAGTGGATTAAAAACCATAATCCTACAATATGTTGTTTGCAGGAAACACATTTGAAAAAGAGTGACACATACAGGGTAAAGGTAAAAGGCTGGAGCAAAATATATCATGCTTCAGCTGAAGTAAAGAAAGAAGGGGTAGCAATCCTGATCGCAGACAAAGCAAAAGCAAAAATAGATCTTATCAAAAGAGATAAGGAAGGAAACTACATCCTGCTAAAAGGCACCATAGACAATGAAGTAATATCATTACTAAACATATATGTACCAAATGGTATAGCATCCAGATTCTTAGAGGAGAGGTTAAGGGAGTTACAGGAAGAAGTAGACAGCAAAACTATACTAGTGGGGGACCTCAACCTCCCCCTCTATGAACTAGATAAATCTAACCACAAAATAAACAAGAAAGAAGTTAAGGAGGTGAACAGAACATTAGAAAAGTTAGGTATGATAGACCTCTGGAGAAAACTGAATGGGGATAGAAAGGAATATACTTTTTTCTTGGCGGTACATGGCACATACGCAAAAATTGACCATGTACTAGGGCATAAAAACCTCACAATCCAATGCAGTAAGGCAGAAATATTAAATGCATCCTTTTTAGATCATGATGCAATAAAAATTATATGTAATAAAGGGCCATGAAAAGATAGACCAAAAAATAATTGGAAACTAAATAATCTAATCCTAAAAAATGATTGGGTCAAACAATAAATCATAGAAACAATAATTTCATTCAAGAGAATGACAATAATGAGACAACATACCAAAACTTATGGGATGCAGCAAAAGCAGTTCTTAGGGGAAGTTTTATATTTCTAAATGCTTACATATATAAAATAGAAAAAGAGGAGATCAATGAATTGGGCATACAACTAAAAAAAAAACTAGAAAGAGAACAAATTAAAAATCCTCAATTAAACACCAAATTAGAAATATTGAAAACCAAAGGAAAAATTAATAAAATTGAAATTAAGAAAACTATTGAGCTAATAAATAAAACTAAGAGCTGGTTTTATGAAAAAAACAATAAAATAGATAAACCTTTGGTAAATCTAATTTAAAAAAAAGAAAGAAGAAAACCAAATTACTAGCATCAAGAATGAAAAGGGTGAAACTACCACCAAGGAAGAGGAAATTAAAACAAGAATTAGGAATGATTTTGCCCAACTATATGCCAACAAATTTGACAACCTTAGTGAAATGGATACACATTTACAAAAATATAAATTGCCCAAATTAACAGAAGAGGAAGTAAAATACTTAAATAACCCCATCTTAGAAAAAGAAATTGAACAAGCCATTGATGAACTCCCTAGGAAAAAATCTCCAGGGCCAGATGGATTTACCCATGAATTCTATCAAACATTTGAAGAACAATTAATTCCAGTACTATATAGACTATTTGGTAAAATAGGTGAAGAAGGAATCTTACTGAATTCTTTTTATGATACAAATATGGTGCTGATACCTAAACCACGAAGAGTCAAAACAGAGAAGGAAAATTGTAGACCAATTTCTCTAATGAATATAAATGCAAAAATTTTAAACAAAATATTAGCAAATAAATTACAGCAACTTATCACAAGAATAATACACTATGACCAGGTAGGATTTATACCAGGAATGCAGCGCTGGTTCAATACAAGGAAAACTATCAGCATAATTCATCATATCAGCACCAAAACTAACAGAAACCACATGATCATCTCAATAGATGCAGAAAAAGCTTTTGACAAAATACAACACCCATTCCTATTAAAAGCACTAGAGAGCATAGGTATAAATGGAGTCTTCTTTAAATTAATAAATAGCATCTATCTAAAACCTTCAGCAAGCATAATATGTAATGGGGACAAGCTAGAAGCATTTCCAATAAGATCAGGGGTGAAACAAGGATGTCCATTATCACCACTGTTTTTCAATATTGTACTGGAAATGTTAGCTTTAGCAATAAGAGATGAAAAAGACATTGAAGGCATTAGAATAGGGAAAGAAGAAACTATCTGCAAAGCTATCACTCTTTGCAGATGACATGGTGTTATACTTAGAGAATCCCAGAGAATCAAGTAAAAAACTACTTGAAATAATAAACAACTTTAGCAAAGTTGCAGGCTATAAAATAAACCCACAAAAATCATTGGCATTTCTATATATTACCAGCAAAGCCCAACAGCAAGAGATAGAAAGAGAAATCCCATTTAAACTTACTGTAGACATTATAAAATATTTAGGAGTCTAGCTCCTGAAACAAACCCAGGAACTCTATGAACACAATTACAAAACACTTTTCACGCATATAAAATCAGATCTAAATAACTGGAAAAACATCAGTTGCTCATGGGTAGGCTGAGCTAATATAATAAAAATGACAATTCTACCTAAGCTAATTTACTTATTCAGTGCCATACCAATCAAACTACCAAAAAACTATTTTATAGAGTTAGAAAAAATAATAACAAAATTCATTTGGAAGAACAAAAGGTCCAGAATACCAAGAGAACTAATGAAAAGAAATGCAGGGGAAGGTGGCCTAGCCATTCCAGATCTTAAATTGTCTTATAAAGCAGCAATCATCAAAACTGCTTGGTACTGGCTAAGAAATAGAGTGGTAGATCAATGGAATTGGTTAAATATACAAGATACAGTAGTCAATGACTATAGTAATCTATTATTTGATAAACCCAAAGACCCCAGCTTCTGGGATAAGAACCTACTCTTTGAAAAAAAAACTGCTGGGAAAACTGGAAAAGAGTATGGCAGAAACTAGGCATAGACCAAAATCTCACACCATATACCAAAATAAAGTCAAAACGGGTTCACGATTTAGATATAAAGGCTGATACTATAAGCAAACTGAGAGAGCAAGGAATAGTTTACCTGTCAAATCTATGGAGAACAGAAGAATTCATGACCAAACAGGAGATAGAGAATGTTACGAAAAGCAAAATAGATCATTTTGATTACATTAAATTGAAAAGTTGCTGCACAAAGTCAATGCAACTAAGATTAGAAGGAAGGTAGAAAATTGGGAAAGAATTTTTACAACCAGTCTCTCTGATAAGGGCCTCATGTCTAAAATATATAGAGAATTAAGTCAAATTTATAAGAATACAAGCCATTCCCCAATTGATGAATGGTCAAAGGATATGAATAGGCTGTTCTCAGATGAAGAAATTAAAGCCATCTATAGTCATATGAAAAAATGCTCTAAGTCACTATTGATTAGAGAAATGCAAATCAAAACAACTCTGAGGTACCACATCACACCTATCAGAATGGCCAACATGACACATCAGGAATGATAAATGTAGGAGAAGATGTGGGAAAATTGGAACACTAATGCATTGTTGGTGGAGTTGTGAAATGATCCAACCATTTTGGAGAGCAATTTGGAACTATGCCCAAATGGCTATAAAAATGTGCATACCCTTTGACCCAGCAAAAGCACTTCTAGGGCTATATCTCAAAGAGATTACGCAAATGGGAAAAGGACCTACATGTATAAAAATATTGATAGCAGCTCTTTTTGTGGTGGCAAAGAATTGGAAATTGAGAGGATACCCATCAATTGGGGAATGGCTGAGCAAGTTGTGGTATATGAATGTGATGGAATACTATTGTGCTATAAGAAATGATGAACAGGCTGACTTCAAAAAAACCTGGGAAGACCTGCATGGTCTGATGCTGAGGGAAGTGAACAGAACCAAGAGAATGTTATACACAATAACAGCCACATTGCATGATGACTAATATTGATAAACTTAATCCTTCCTGGCAATACAAGGATCTAAGACATCTCCAGAGACCTTGTGATAGAAAATGCTATCCACACCCAAAGAAAGAACTATGGAAGCCTAATTGCTAATTTTTTTCTCTTCTGTTGAGTTTTGTTTCTTCTTTCTGATGGTTCCTCCTATTGGTTTTAATTTCTACTTACAACATCACTAATGTGAAAATATGTTTAATATAAATGTAAAAAAGAAAATAAAAATAAAAATTTCAAAAAAAAGTATTTAGTGAGCACCTACTGTATGAAAAACATTCTCCTTTCCATTCTCAATTCCAATGTCACTAAAGGCTATCCCGTCCCCCCCAGATGTGTGAGTTGAACCTTGAGTGGCAACCATACTTTATTTTCCACAATTATTTCCCCACTGGCAGGATGAGTGGCCCTAAAGCACTAAGCAAACATTTCCTAGAACTAATAAATTTGAAGTTGTTTATATACTGTCTGAATTCTGCTAGAAGAACAATAGTTGCATAGGTTCTCAGAAGACAGTTTTAATGAATTGTTTTATAAATGTAAAATGTAGTTTATTTGCTTACCAAATCTATGCCATATGGATGAAGCCAAGCATGTTTGTCCACTTTTGTGGAGAGTCAACTCTATTATGTCAAAGTCACATGGTTATGACTCAGGAATATCCCTTGCCACGGGAAGATGCTGGCTTTGTCAGAGGTGATAGCTGGAGAATTACTTTTTGATTGGGTATGTACACAATAATCTATATCCCCCTTGAGAGCCAATTTATGCCTCCCTGAAGAGAAAGAGAGCTGAAGCAGGAAAGTTGCTGACTCTTCTTAGAAGTATACAGAGCTCAGAACTTATTCAGCACCTTTACCCAATGGAGTGAATGTACACAATGGAGCACAAGAATACCTTTCTCCAAAGCTTTCTTTTTTAATAGGATCAAGGTAGTAGCTAACAGCCCCACCTGGTGGTAAAATAGTATACTAAAGGATAACTTTTATGTGTTTTCTCAGGTTTTCTGGCTGAGGGCTACAAGGCAAGAAAGCCTACAAGCCTACCCTATAGGGAAGGAGAAATGACTTTCCCTCAGTCATATAGCTAGTCAGCAGCAGATGTAAGACCTGGACCTGGGTTTCCTAAGTCTAACTCTAGATTCTAAGGTTTGATATCCTTGTCCATAAAATTACAATAATATTTGTACTACCTACCTCACATAGCCAAGTACATGGTAAACTGTAATGTACTATGTAAATGTAAGTCATTATTATATCCTATTTGCTGCTAGTCTTTGGTAAGATGGAAATGAGTCACTTTTTTTTTTCTTGGCTCTTGCAAGCAAGGACATGACACATCTCCAGTGTCACAGCTGGCTCAGCTTAGAGAAACTCCCAAATGGCACACACGGGCAGATGCCCAGTAATGAGCTCAGAGACTTGAGTAATGTTTTATGACAATTGCTTCACACTGTCATAAATGCAATAAAGAAACACTGGATTTTCTTTTCTGTCATGTCCTGGCCTTATGCAGCAAACAAGTGACACTGAACCATTCCTGGTCTTTGAAAATATGTTAAAAAGCAGCCAGTGAGACTTGGGAATAAAAGTGTTGAAGACAATGACAACAAGAGGCCTGCTTATTAGCAAACTAAATGAAAGCCACAGTAATGATCCTTTATAGTACTTGCATTGTTTGGCATCCATGAATTAATAACTTTGAATACTAACACTAAAATATAATTTCATACTGAAATATAATTTTTTTTCCACACACAGAAAAATATCCACGGCAGCATTTTTTGTGTGTCAGAAAAAACTGGATGCAAAGCAGATGTCTATCAATCGGGAAATAACTAAATGAACAGAGGTACCTGCTAATCGTGGAATATTATTGAACCATAAAAGAGGATAAATGTGAAGAATTTGGAAAGGCATGGAAAGATATAAAACTGATGCAGTTAAGTAAGCAGTACCAGGAAAAACAATAGAAATACAATGACTGCAAAAACATAAATAAAAATAAACAAATATCTGAAAACAAGAAAGAAGAGATGAGAAAATGCATTTCCCTTCTTTTTTTGCATAGATGGGAGACTGAGTATGGAACACTGTTAGGCATTGCCAATGATGAACTTTTTCTTCATTCTCCTCTTCTCTTCTTTCTTTTTTTCTTCTTTTTTTCTTCCTTCCTTCTTCCTTTCCCCTCCCTTCATTCATGTTTTCTTTCTTTCATTTTTTTTGTTATAAATGAAAATTGGATTGTAAAGGCAAGAATCTATTCAGAATGAAAGTGATATAAAAGGATCCTAATATAAAGTTTTCAGAAAGAAAGTAAAAAGGAAATCTAACAGTTTTTGCTAGTGACTTCCCAACATTCCCCCCAACCTTTTGAATAATGTATTTTTGGCTATGTCTTAACTTCATCAAACTTGGGCCTGGAAGGAATCTCAGAGACCATTACTTCCAATCTCCTACCTTCAGTCAGGTAAGGTCATACATATAACTATGAGTATACTAATCCATGTGTAATATATGAATGAAAAACAGCTTATATTTATGTAGCACTTTATGATTTGTAAAGTACTTTTCTTGTGACAATACCATCTTAAAACAACAACAACACCCTAGGCTTGGAGAAATAAAGTAGCTTACCTAGGTAAACCATAATTAAGTGAGAGATCTGGGAATCAAACCCTGCTCCTGTCATTCCATGTCTGCTATTGCTGCCACTCTACTACACTGTCTGGATGACTTCTGAGATGACTTGTCCAAGGTCACACTACTAATAAAGGCTGAAAAGAGAGCCCAGGTAGACAAATGTTCATTCCCTGATAGTCAATGAATAAGTGTTAAGAAACAAATGACATTAATTTATATTTATATAGTGGCTTCCAGTTACAAAACACTTTATATTGCATTTTATATCATTATATAGTTTGAATTTAGGGACAGTTAGGTGGCACAGTGGATGGATACAGTGCTGGGCCTGGAGTCAGGAAGTCTAATGTCCCTGAGTACAAATCTGGCCTCAGACACTTAATAGCTGTGTGACCCTGGGCAAGTCACTTAGTTCTGTTTGCCTCAGTTTCCTCATCTGTGAATGAGCTAAAGAAGGAAACGGCAAACCACTCCAGTATCTTTGCCAGGAGTACCCAAATGCTGACATGAAGAGTAAGACAGGACTGGAATAACTGAACGACAAAATAGTTTGAGTTGCTGCCACCCTCTGGATAGTTCCTTCAGAAATGTACCGTCCTTTCTCTTCTTTATTGTTCTTAATTGAATCAGAGGGAAGACTGGGTTAGGAATGGAAACACACCAAGAAAACCCTTGATTTAATTCCCTTGGCTCCAGGTAAGACTCTAAATCAGCCCAGATAAAATCCGTTTATGAAAAGTTTAAGCTACATTTCCTGAGATTTGGTGGAGAGACAAGATTACCATTTTCCTTCTCACTGAGCAGTAAATACTAACGATGTGTTTATTTAGGTGACAAGCTAAGTAGTGTGGCTTTCCTTACAGGTGTTTGTACACATAGCTTCCATTCCAGATTTTCCCTGCTAGTCACATGTGGCATTCATCACATAGGTACTTAGTGTGGCATTAGTACATAGGTACTAATAACCCAGTGAAATAGAGTCTATGAAGAGTAGCCTATAGATGTCCCTCATGGGGGAGGACATAGCTGGTACTCTCCACTGATTTTTGGAGGGACTCTAGTCAATCTATAAATCAGTCAAACTTTTCCTATTACATGTACATTAAAAGTACCTAAAGTAGGGCAACTAGGTGGCACAGTGGATACAACACTGGCCCTGGAGTCAGGAGGACCTGAGTTCAAATTCAACCTCAGACACATAACACTTACTAGCTGTGTGACCCTAGACAAGTCATTTAACCCCATTACCCAGCAAAAACAAAACAAAAATAAATGAAAAAAAGTGCCTAATGCATATCTCCAAAAAGTCCTACTCTGAAGCCTCATTTTGGTATGGAGGTAACCATTGATTCTTGAAGGTAATGCTAACCAAGTGAGTATAAGTTCTACTATCCTATGAAGGCTTTGAGTATGGTCCCTTACTCAGATTGAATGTTTTTTTCCTAGTACCAACCTAACTAATAAAGGAAAGATACATCATCAGTAGGCTGGCCATGTGGTAATGAAACATTTTTGGCTATAGCAACACATGAAACAGAAATTTTAAAAATGTCCCTCAGTCCTGTGAGTTCTGATTCCATTTCTGCAGTGATAGTGGTAGAATAGTGGGAAAGAGAGCAGAGGATGCTAAGAATCAGACAGTCTTCAGAACATCAAAATATTTTGATTTGACTGCTTGTACTTGAAACTAGGTGGCACAGTGAAATAGTGCGCTGGGCCTGGCATCAGGAAGACTCATCTTCCTGAGTTCAAGTCTGGCCTTAGATATTTTCCAGCTGTGTAACAGAGGGCAAGTCACTTAACTCTGTTTGCCTCAGCTTCCTCATCTATAAAACGAGCTGGGGAAGGAAAAGGAAACCACGCTAGTATCTTTGCCCAGAAAACCACAAATGAGGTCAAGAAGAGTCAGACGTGACTGAAAAAAAAATCGCACAACAGCGATTTAAAAAGCAAGAACCTTATCCAACCACCAATGAGTGGAAATATTTTTGGAAGAGATGGATCATTTCATTTTTGGCATTGGTATTCCAAACAAAAACCATAAGGAAATTGTAGATAAATAGAAGGCTGGCTTGCAGGTAATCTTTGGAAAGTCAAATTAAGGTGCTGACAGAGCTCATACAATCAAAAGCTATCAAAAAAATTAAATCATGGGATTTCTGGTCATCATATGGCACAGTGATAATGATAGTTATTTGCAAAGAAACAAACCAACATGAAAATAATTGCATCTTACTCATTAAAATTAGTTCATATAGACAAACATAGAAGAAATAAACTAAGAAAAACTTAGAACCTCCCAATCAAATCAATATATGCAAAGGTGGGAAAAGATGAAGATAGAAAAGTATGGTTGAGGAGAAAAAAGTCAAAGAATTATAGATTATAGAGAAATCTCACACAACTATATCATGAATAATTTCTTTAAAAATAATTAGTAGGTACCAGTCATGGCACCAAATAACACCACAAAGAATGAAATTAATTCCATTTTTGACAAGTAGGAGAATATTTATTGTGGATACGGGAATTATCCCTGAGTCAGCTATCTGTGCACATTCAGGCCATCAACTCATCAGAGCTAAGATCAGAATTTATAAAACACAAGAATAAAGAATGTAATGAGAAAAATGATATGGTATATAATTAAGACAATTTAGACTGAATTATTTAAACAAGCCATTAAAAATCAAAACTGGGAAATGAACAACAAAAGTAACATCACCAATTTAAATAATATCATCCAGAAGTCAATTAAAATAATTTCTTCAAGGAAACTAAAAGAGTTTAGAATATACCTGAGTAAGAAAATGTTTGAATTACTTGCAAAACAGAGAGACATGGCTGCCAAAGGCAATATCAGGTTAGAAGAGAAAGTCATTGGTAAAATCTTACAAAGAAGGATAATGGACAACTGTGAACAGTATCATCTCACAATGCAGAGAGAAGCAGTTAAGGGTAAAAACCAATCTTTAAAAAGCTCAGCAAAGTATATAATTAAGCAAGGTCATCCTGAAGTTTTTCAAGCATGAAAACAGAAAGAAGACTACAAAAAAAGAAGAAAAATAAAGAAGATTTGAAAAAAATTACAACAAACTGTTTTCTCCATCAAGAATGGTGGAATTAACATACTTGAATCCTAACACCATAGTTTCTGAGGTACTTAAAGAGGAAACTGTAATAAAGAGATCAAAGGTGATTATGTATATATAGAAATATATAGATATATATGTACACATATATATGTGTGTACATATATATACACATACATAGATGCATGTATACATATACATGTGTGTATTTGTGAAAACATCTATATTTACCCTTGATTATACCTCCTCCTGTTTTCTCCAACAAGTTACCCTCACTCACTCTCCCCTCTCCTACATCCCCACTATCTCTTGTCTTGATTCTTGCCCTATCTTCCCACTCATTGCATCCTGGGGGGGGGAAAAAACCACTGCCACCACCCCCAGAAACCACCAAAAAAAATCCACTTCATTTTAACCTACCATGCCTATTAGCCATCAATCTTACATCTCTCTCAGAAAAACTCTTTTGAGAAAGCTGTCTACCCTTGGTGCCATCACTTCCTCTCCTCTGTCTCCTAAACCCTCTATAATCTGGCTTTTCATCTTGTCATTGAACTGAAACTCTTGCTCTCTTAATGACCAAATTCAATGGCCTTTTCTCAGTGCTCATCATCCTTCTTGACCTCTCTGCACCCTTTGATGTTGTTTGTTATCTTCTCAAATGGAATACTTTCTCCTCTATTGGTTTTCATATCATTGCCTCTCCCTAGTACTCCTCCTGCTGAACTATCCTCAATCTCCTTTGCTGCATCATGTATGTAATGTCTACTATCCATGAATGTCCTCCAAAGCTCTGTATCGGGCCCTCTTCCTTTATCTCTCTTGTCTACTGGCTGATTAACTTCAAGATTTCAATAACAGTAAATTTTCATCTTTTCACTACAAACATTTTACCAGTGTCTTCATGTGGCAACAAGATCTGGAACACTACTGCTTCTGAAGGACTGAAGATAAGCAACACACAGAGGGCAATGGAAAGGGACATGGTAAGTCTAAGCAGGCAGAAACAGAACCAAGAAGGAATTCTGAAGAAGATCATGGTAAAAGATAGCAACAAGGAGTTGTGTGATAGAAATAAAAGATGGGTTGGTCATGTGACAGGAGCATAGCGTAGCACAGGGAAAGCCAGAGTGTTCTGCTGGTATCCTCACAATGATGTGACAATGCAAGTAAGGCCTCTTGCATGTTGGGTAGATTTCCCGTGGTGAGCTTTTAGAAAGTTATGAATAAGTGTCACCCAGGATGGCCAAACATAGATGGCCTAAGATCTGTATCATTAGAAGGAACTCCCTAATTTATGAGATCCCTGATTGACTGCAGATTCATTTCAGTATATACCAAGCACTGTGTTAAGCACTGGGGATACAAAGACAAAATAAAAGAGTCCCTGACCTCAGAGAGCTTACACTTTATTAGAAATTCATTCTGAAATGATTGGTTACTACCTGCTAAGAACTCAGCTAGAGAGATTTAGTGAAAATCATGGTGACAAAGGAGTATGATGAAATGTTTTCGCACCTGTTTTTCTTTTCTCCACCCAGCCATAACTATTTAGCTACATTTACTGACTCCTCACAAGGAGCCAAATGATGGGTCCCATTATTTTCAGATTCATTGCTTACCTTTCCGAGAGGAAGGGAGAGAGAGAGAAAGAGAGAGAGTGCATATGTATGTATGCGTGTATATATGTACATATATTTTGAAATATAATATACAAAATATATTATATATATTTAATATTTAACTAAATTAAAACACAAATAGAGCTTTTTACTTATCTGTTTACTCACTTCCAGGGACGCAGCACTCTTCAAGCCCTTGGGAACCTCTTTTTAACACTTAAAGCGACTTAATTTTCGTATGTCACAGAAAGATTAGCAATCTGACTGAGTTTTTATCCATCTTTATTCTTTTTCTTTTGGCTTATCAGTCTCCATTTATTTCTACCAATGAGAATTCTGAGCTGTGTTGTGCTGCCTCTGTATTTTGTTTAATTTGAGGCCAAGAAATACTCTCCACTCCTGATCATGTGTGCATCTCCTCTCTCTCTCTCTCTCTCTCTCTCTCTCTCTCTCTCTCTCTCTCTCTTTCTGTGTGTGTATGTGTGTGTGTGTGTGTGTGTATGTGTATGATGGCTGTGAGGTCACAGGAACCTTCCTCAACTATAGGAAGAAAAAGCTCATGTGAGGAACACTGTTCTAGGGGAAAGGGAGAAATTCAAACTACTCCATCATCATCTAGCCCCATCTAGGAAACTGGCTGGGGCTTCATTGAAATAGCTTTAGAGGCCAACTCTCAACTATTTAATCAAAATCTTCCAGACATTTGATTATTTGCTGAGTACATTGACAGTGGATGGGATGTCTATAACCAAGTCAAAAAAATTACTGGGGGCTATCTTTCTATCACAGCACCCTGCCACCTTCAGTTACTGTCGCTTCATCTCCCACTCTGGTATCATTCTCTCTTGACCAGTGAGAGCTAGTGTTAACAACAATCCTTCACCCTAGCCATTTCCTGTCATCATCCTCCACCCCCTTTCCACCTCTAGCTCTGTGAACAGTAATAGAATCAACATTCTCATTGTTTCTGCAAAGGTCATTTCAACTGACTGCTCAGTGGCTCCATTCACCATCCCTGTGACTTGTCAGTTCAAAATACCCTTTTCTAACCATCATTCCCCTATATGTGTGTTCCCCCTTGTTAGAATGAGTTCTATCACTGTTACACTGAGTCAGTTTCCTTCACTGTACTATACTGTTCTCTGGGTAATAATAAAAAACTAATAATTGCTAACATTTTTTAAAAATATAAGCTCCTTGAGGGCAGGAATTTTTTCCCTTTGGTATTTGTATCCCCAGTGTTAAGCTCAGTACCTAGTTTATTAGTAATCATTTTATGAACTTTTTTTTCATTCCTTTATTGATTCTATTCTTTCAAAGCTGGGTTCAGACATTAAGTGAAGATCACGATCCTGTAGGTTTTAGGTGAATTAAAATCTTACTTCCCAGCTTCTACAGAATCTTTATTGACATAAGAAAGGAGGGTTAGAGTTAGAAAGGGAAAGGTGGGAATCTGTGCTAGAATAAGCTAGGAAGTCTCACTGTACTCACAGTATGTCTGCCGCTGAGAAAACATTTAATAAATGGTGCAAAATAGGGAGAGATGGAAAAATTCTACTTGTTTAAACACACACAGAGCACAAAACAGCTCAGAATTCTCATTGGTAGAAATAAATGGAGACTGATGAGCCAAGAGAAAGGGGATAAAGATGGATAAAAGCTCAGTCAGTTGGCTTCTTCCTGACATCTGAAAAGTAAGTTGTCTTAAGTGCCAAAACAGGTTCTCAGGGATGTGAAAAGTGCTGCATCTTTGGGAGTAAGGAAGCAGAGGTGGGAAACTCTCCATTTGTTTTCTAATCTTCGACCTGATCCTTTCAATTTACTCAGGGTTCTGTTAAACCAAGGAAGGCTAATGGAGGTTATACTGAAATGACAGCCATGCTGCTGCTTCCAGGGCAAGAGAGAAGGTAAAATTAAAAACGATTGACCAGGGCACTTTCATAAGGCAAATCCCATTGCTATGCTTTAGAATTAATTAAAGAAGGAATGAAGGGACAAAGTTATTAGATATTAGAGTAGCCAAGACAGATCATTCCCAGGACTGGAAGTCTTTGAAGGGCAATATAAGGGAAAATCAAAGAAAATCACTGTACTGGGTGATGATGCCAGGGCATAGAAATGGAAAGAACTTTGTTTGGATTCAGACAGAAACTTCAACGTTTGGCCAGATGGCAAATGTATAGAACCAGCCGGGAAACACATGGGATTGAACTGAGGCAAAAGAAGGTGACAGAAATTAGAAAGTCACTGTAAAGAAGGAACATCCAAATGAGTGTTAAATCTGTGAGTGTATCTCAGTTTCCACAGCTGTGAATGCCGGCTCCCTCTGGGCTATAAAAAGTAGCTGTGGTCCAAGCAATTGGTGTGTTTCAAAGACTTAATTAGGATATCTTTATATAGTAAAGATCTTATATTCCTAGCTAAAGGAACTTCTGAGATCATCAAGTCCCAGCTCTCTCATCTTATAGATGAGGAAACTGAGTCACAGGGAAATGAAGCTGAGGTGCACAAACAGACTCACCTGAAGTATACATACAGTAAATGGCAAAGCTAGGATTGGAAGCCAGTTACCTTGATTTCCCTTTTCACTGTACCATGCTACTTCCCAGCTCAGTTCAATTCATCAAGCATTTTAAAGTCCCTACTACATGCCAAGAAGTTTTCTGGGTATTAGGGTTACAAAGACAAAATGAAAGCCTCTGTCATCAACAAAAAGTAGGGAAGTATTTTATGGGAAAAAACCCAAAATATACACATAAAAGTAAATGAAATACATATATATAAATAAAATAGATTTAAATGTGAATAATATTTTAAATAATAATATAAAATATATATATATGTAGAAAGTAATTCCAGGAGGAGGATACAGGTTTAAAATGAATGGCAGTTAATATTAGAAAGGACAATCCAGAGGGCATGACAAGAGGTGCAGGAAAACTGGATAGGAATATCAGAAAGATAGGACTAGCTTGGATAGCTGTAAGGAAACAGGAAATGGAGGTCTGTGGACCATCAATAAGAATAAACCTCTCACCAAACACCAAAGAAATTCAAAAGTTAGTTTTTAACCTTCAAAAATCAGTTATGTAACAGTTCCTACCATTCAATCATCTAACAACCAAAGGTCCATGTTGGCAAAACCCACAGAACACTTTCCATTGCAGACATTAATACTTTAATGACTTGGAGCCTGTACAATTAAAGAGAACAAATCTAATGGATTGTAACTTCTTTTCAAAAATTATTCAAGATTTGGAAAATGGCTCCTTCCTAATGACACTCATGCTGTGGAGAGTGATTCTAAGAAATCACCTAAATGTGACTGGAATTCCAATGTGAGAGATGAAGGACTGGGAAAGCCAGATAACTCAAAAGAAATGCACTTTATATATTGAAGAGATGCTCAAGGGGTCAAAAAGTGACAAGTGAAATAGACCAACATGAAGCCTCACTAATCCCTTAGGTATAGTTTATGAACTAGATACCTAATCTGACACAAGAGGCAGGTGAGCAGAGTAAATCAAACATTTGGCTAGTCACAGGGACACAAGCTGCATTTATGCCTCCAAATGAGTTTCCAAACACCCTCAACTAGAAAAGGCAATCATGATAAAGATGATAGCAAAGTAATACCATCCTTCCTTCCTTTCCCCTTTCCAACTAGGCAGCACTGACGGTGACAGACTAAGAAAGCCCCATCTTCCTTAGACACAACACTTTTCAGCAAAGGAATTAAAACTGTGTGTTAATTTCCCTCTCAAGAAAAACTCCAGAGGCTCCCCCTCCACCCCAATTAACCCCAGTACCATCTGGGCATCATTGGGTAGCATTCTTTCCTAGAGCTTCCTGGGCCAATCATGGGAAAACTAGATCTGCTGTGAAGCTTCCCATAATACAATAATAGCAACTAAAGTGACCAGCATGGTAAATCCTCTGAGAAACCTAGCTTATGTCTGACTTTTACTCACTTGCTTTCAATAGGTCAGATCTGAAATGTGTGGCCTGAGGTACAGTACAAGAGGGAAAAACCTAGGCAATGTGAGAAGGATAGGACAAAGACTGGAAGTGATAGTTATTCCTTTTACTTAATAACCATTAATGGAAACACTATCAACATAACATTACACTTTATATAGCTGGAGGAAGATCTTTTTATATTCTGAGATAATTAAATGGGGTTTTACCACTAAGAATAGAGCTGAATTGGTTTTAAATGCCTCATCTCATATAGGAGTATGAAGATGATTTAGCTTCCAAAAAAAAGGCCAACAGTGAGGATTTAACAGAATTGCAACAAGCTGTTCTATGATGAGATGTAATCCAGGTTCTCTAGGAGAAAGGAAAAAAAAAACCAGCAAGTAGCTTCTGCTACTCACCCTTGCTTAGGAGGCCTGTGCTGTTTGACAAGCTCAGCACATCCGAGAAATGCCGTTTCAGCTAAAGCGTGATGTGCATCAGATAAACACCGTTCCCTGCTCTAGTACAAATGTTAGGGGAAATGGGATGTATCTGAATTGCTCTGTCCCTTGTTCTGGAAACACAAGCCAAAGGGGAAAGGGTCCTGTCCCCAAGGAGCCCACACTCCATTGGACATAGAACATGTACATAGCTTTGACATAAAGAATTGACTCAAGGAATTGGGCATGTTTAGCTAAGAAAAGAGATGTATGTAATACATTATTACTACTTCGGAATATTTTAAAGATTACATGTAAAAGTGGAATTAGGCTTATTTTGCTTAATACTACTGGAGAAACAGTGGGGACCAATGGGCAATAGATGTTGGGAAAGAAATTTCTGTTCAATATGAGGAAAATCTTTCTAACAGTTGGATTTGTTCCAAAAAAAAAAAGAATAGGTTGATATATAAAGTAATGAGTTTACAATTCCTTGAAGTATTCAGAAGTAGGACAATCACTTTCTGGGACCCCTGGAGAGATAATTTTGTCTAACTAGTAGAGAGTTAAACAAGATGACCACTAAGATTCCTTCCAGATTATACATCCTTAGTCAGTTGCTACCTGTCCATTACATAATAAAAGTCAAATGAGAAATTTGTCTAACCCCTCCAGGCCCCAGTGCTTCCTTAGGTCATCACCCCTGCTCTGGCTATACTCTCATTCCTGTCCCATCTTGACCCTATAGCAAAGCAATGCAGTTCTATACTATTCTTTTCCCTAAAATCATCTGCCTTCATATTTTATAGCCCAATCTTGTCCTGTCGAACCCCACCCAGTCTTGGGTTACTCCCACCATCTGAGGCTTTTGCTTCTACTAAATATGCTTCTGAATGAAGATGAAGACAAAGAATAAAACCATGTTTATTGGATTGCCTTATCTTTCATCCCTCCTCAAATCTCCCATAGCTTCTCCACCTCCTCCACATTCAGTTAAAAACTTTGCTTCATATTTCACACTATTTTCTCCCTCAACCCTTTCCCACATTTGAAGAGATGACCCTTTTCCTTGCAAAGGCAAACCCCTCAACATACACAAATGATTCCATTCCATCCTTTCTTCTCCAGCAGATTGTCCCTCTTTCCATCACATAGTGCTGTCTCAGGTTGCTGGATAACTTCTAAGTCATACCTTAAATCAGTTTTCCTCATCCTGCCTTAAAATATGATGAAAATTGGTTTAATGTGTAACAACTCCCTTGAGGGAGGGTTTTTTTGGAGGGGTGTGCTTTAATAATAAGAATAGAGTAGAAATAAAATGAGTGTTAGAATGAATTGTTCTTTTAGACATTATTGATAGGCCTAATTGCAATGTCTTTCTTAGGTACCTTTCTTGCTCAAAATGTCTCATTTATATATGTGTGTATGTGTGAGTGTATAGATCTATGTGTGTGTGTGTATGTATATGTATATATATATATAAACATATACATA
This sequence comes from Vombatus ursinus, assembly GCF_900497805.2. Taxonomy (NCBI): domain Eukaryota; kingdom Metazoa; phylum Chordata; class Mammalia; order Diprotodontia; family Vombatidae; genus Vombatus; species Vombatus ursinus. The sequence continues at coordinate 31,807,648 of NW_020955033.1, forward strand.
TGTGTGTATCTATATACACATACATATACAGCCATAGATAAATCAATATGGTAGCTAGGTAGTACAATGGATAGAGTACTAGGTCTAGAATCAGGAAGTCCTGAGTTCAAATCTAGCCTCAGATACTTACTAGCTGGGTAACCCTGGGCAAGGTCACTTAACCCTGTTTGACTCAGTTTCCTCATCTGTAAAGTGAGCTAGAGAAGGAAATGACAAATCACTACAGGATCTTTGCCAAGAAACCCCCAAATGTGGTCACAGAGAATCAGACACGATTAAAATGACAGAAATATATATGTATATATATATATGTGTGTGTGTGTGTGTGTATGTATGTATACACATATACATATATAACATACACACATATAATATTTGTATATGTAATATATATAATATATGTGTATATAATATGTGTAATATGTGTAATATATATAATATGCAATAATTTGTGGTAGAAAAATGGAAATAAAGTGGTGGCCCATTCCCATTTTCAGAGCAACAAGTTGAAACAATGAAGTATCTACTATATATGAGGCAGTGCAGGGGATAGAGATAAACATCTCAACCTTTATGGAAATGTTAGAGCAGGAAATCAGAACCAGGCCTTTACCCTAGATTATACAATCTAGGGGTTGAATATGGGCTTCTCTTGACTCCAGGGCTTTTCTTTTTTTTTTGCTGCATTCTTCCACTGAGGTCAGTGAAATACTGGTATTCTGTCATTACCCTGGGACCAAAGTTAGGCAAATCCTGGACTGAAAATTTCAGTTATTATGTGTATTAATTTGTCCTTTCCATAAGAAAATGAGTTCTCAAACAAGCCTGTTAATCATTCATATAATTTATGTTTTGAAAATAACTTTCTACCACTAATGGTAACAGTTTAGGAAACTTTCCTGTGTAGAATTTCAGGAATATTTCTCAGACCAAACAGATTTGATTTTATATCAAATAAAATTATCTAAGGTGTCATATTTAATGAATCAAGTAGAGTAGGCAAGTACACACGGGTAGCATTTGATCAGTATCTAAAAAGAAATACTAAAAAGAAATACTTTCCCCTTGCCACTCACTTTCTTGAAACCTTCCACAATCGTCATGACTTTAGATTTATAATCCTATTAAATCTTATGACCTTATGATCTGCCCAAGATGAAAGAGTTACTCATGAGTACTTGAAAAGATTTGAAGATTGTAAAACAGAAGAGTTCCAAAATCATCCAGAAAAACTCTCGACCCATAGTGTACTCTATTTTGTCATCCTTCCATTCTAATGGTGACAAAGGGGTTGAAAGGCAATTTGCACCTCAAAAATGGCAATCGTAAAATTGGTGATTATTCTTTAGTATACTTCTTCTTCAAAAATTCTATCCTGGGGGACAGAGCAGATAAGATGGCAGAGTAAGAAGAGGAAGAAGAAAAGCCTGGCTTCCTTACCATACTCCTTCCAAAAAACCTGGAAAATGTACCAGACCAAATCCTCACAAGGAAATTTAAAAAAAAAATCAGCGAGTAATTTTTTTCCAGCCCTGATTGGCATAGGGATATAGGCAGAGAGGTCTAACAAGGAACACTGGAGATGGGGTCTGACCAGGAGCACACAACATAGTGCCCCCAATACCTCAGGAGATCCAACAACACTAGAAACCATAGAAATAAATGGAACTTTTCTTAATATGTTAAGTAGGATCTATCTAAAATCAAGAACCAGTATTATCTGTAATGGGATACACAACAGGCCTTAAGTTCAGAGATAAAATAAGCATGTTTATTATCACCCTTATTATTCAATATAGTACTAGAAATGCTAGCTATAGCAATAAAATAAAAATAAATTGAGAGATTAAGCATAAAGAACAAAATTATTTGTTTTTTTGAAGATGAAATGATAGTTTACTTAGAGAGTCAACAATAAAAAATTGAAACAATTGAACAACTTTAGCAAAGTTGCAGAATATAAAATAAACCCACAAAAATCATCAGTATTTCTATATATTACCAACAAAATTCAGCAGGAAGAGATAGAAAGAGAAATTTCACTTAAAATAACTATAAAAAGTTTAAACTGCTTGGCAGTCTACTTACAAATGGGAAATACATGAGCACAAATATAAAGCACTCTTTACACAAATAAAGACATAAATAATTGGAGAAATATTAATTGCTCATGGGTAGGCTGAGCCAATGTAATAAAAATGACAATACTACCTAAATTAATTTATTTAGTGCTCTACCAATCAAACTACTAAAGGATTACTTTATAGAACCAATAATAATAATAATAAGTCATGTGGAATAACGAAAAGTCAAAAATATCAAGAGAATTAATGAGAAAAAGTAGGAAAGAAAGGGGCCTAGCAGTACCAAATCTCAAACTATACTACAAAACCTTAATAATAATAATAAAAATTAGTACTGGGTAAGAAATAGAGAGGTTGATCAGTGGAATAGATTAGTTACATAATATACAGAAGCAAATGAGCACAGTAGTCTAGTGTTTGATAAAACTAATAATCCTTGACAAAACTGTTGAGAAAACTAGAAGCAGTACAGAAAAAGTATGATATAGACCACCATTTCACATAATATAATAAAATAAGTTCCCCATAAATACACGACTTAGATATAAATGGTAATATCATAAACAAATTAGATAAGCATGGAACAGAATGCCTGTCAGATCTATGGATAAAAGAAGAGTTCATTACCCCCCCCAAAAAAAAAATAGGTGGAAAGATTCAGAAGTAAAAGGGACAATTTTGATTACATAAAATTTAAAAGTTCGTGTACAAGCAAAAGCAACTCAGCTAAATTAAAGAGAAACAGGAAACTGGATGGGTGAACCTCTTCAGCAGTTTTCTCTGATATATCCCATTTCTAAAATATATAGGTAACTGATTCAAATTTATAAGAATTAGAGCCATTCTTCAACTGATAAATGGTTGAAAGATATCAATAGAATTTTCAGAGGAAGAAATCCAAGCTATCAATAGGCATATGAAAAAGTGTTCTAAATCACTAACAATTAGAGAAATGCAGATTTAAAAACTCTGAGATAACATCTCATTCCCATCAGATTGGCAAAGTTGACCCCCCCCAAAAAAAGAAAATGACAAATGCTGGAGGGGCTGTGGGAAAGTGGGTACATTCATGCTGTTAGTAGAACTGTGAATAAATCCAGCAATTCTCAAAAAAATTTTTGAACTCTGCCTGAAAACCTATTAAACTGTGACACAACAATCCTGCTCCTATGCCCATACCCCAAGGAGACTGAAGAAAGAGAGTGAAGGACCCACATAAACAAAAATACTTATAGCACCTCTTTCTATCTATAATGGCATTACATTCTAATTCTAAAGAATTAGAAATCCAGAGGGTGAATATGTTAATTGGATAATGGCTGAATAAGTTATGGTTTTTGAGTGTGATGGAATACCACTGTGCTGTAAGAAATTATGCAAGGGATAGTTTCAGAGAAACTACAGAGACTCATATAAACTGATGCACATTGAAGTGAGCAGAACCCAGGGTACAATTTATACAATAAACACTGTAGAGACAAACAACTTTGAAAGACTTAAGAACTTTGTAATCACCAACCATAATTCTAGAGAACTCATAATAAAGCATTCTGTCTACTTCCAGATAGAAAGGTGATATATACTTAGAGTGTAGATTGAAACTTTTTTTTAAATATGGCCAAGGTGGGGGACTTCCAGGAAACAAGATGGTAGAGTGAGAAGTAAGTCACTCTCACCCTCCCTTATTGACCTCTGAAAGCCCAGAAAATCTCACCCCAGGAAAAACCCTGGAACAACTGAGCTAGCATAAAGATGTGGTATAGCAGTCTTGTAGCCCAGGAAGCTTGGGAGATTAACGAGAAAGGACCCTCTCACTCTGGGGGAGGGGGAGCAGTATAGGACCCAGGAGGCACCCCAGTAAGCCAGTGGCAAGCGCTCCATCTCAGCAAACTGGGGGGATATCCTGAGCCCCAGGACTGTGGAACAGGGAAGCGCCAACACAAAGCCCACCCCACCACCCTCAGAGTGCCTCAGCATAGGCAGGGAAACTGATAAACACCAGCTCAGAAAACCACCATGTGGGCATTCTCCAGCAGCCAAATCTCCTGGTGCTTCAGCACAACTCCAGGCTGGCAGACATCCTCCAGCAATCAAACATTTGAGTGTTTTAAAAAAGCCAGGGTGAGCAAGAGTCCTCCAGGGGCCAGACTCCCCACCCCTACCTTGAGAGCTCCAGTGTTGTTGACCCCAGCTCAGCACCAGGTAAGGTTCATACCCCTACAGCCTCCAGCTGCCAACAATAGTGAGGTCAGTGCCCCCTGTGCTCCAGCAGAAGAGCTCAACTTTAAAAACTAGGAAACAGGCAAACACTATGAGCAGAAAGCAGAAACAGACAATGACCATAGATTCTTTCTTTGGGCACAAGGTAGATCAAAACACAAATTTAGAAGACAACAACATTGTCAATATACCCACATCTAAAACCTCAAAGGGGAATATGAACTGGTCTCAAGCCCAAAAACCCTTCTTGAAAGAGCTCAAGAAGGATTTTAAAAGTCAAATCAGAGTGGTAGAATAAAATTTGGGAAAGGAAATGAGAGGTATGTAAGAGAGAGTCAATAACTTGGAAAAGGAAGGACTAAAATAGACTGTAGAAAACAAGTCCTTAAAAATACAGTTGGCCAAATGTTAAAAAAAAAAAAAAAAGTACAGTGAAGAAATCAACTCCTTAAAGAGTAGAATTGGCCAAATGGAAAGTGAGGCACAAAAACTCAGTGAAGAAAAGAGCTCCTTAAGAAGTAAAATGGGCCAAATGGAAAAGGACGTACAAAATCTGATAGAGAGAAACAATTTGTTAAAGATTAGAATTGGGCAAGTGGAAGCTAATGACTCTATGAGAGATCAAGAATCAGTCAAACAGAAACAAAAGAATAATAAAATTGAAGAAAATGTAAAATATCTTATTGGTAAAACAACTGACCTGGAAAATAGATTCAAGAGAGACAATTTAAAAATTATTGATCTACCTGAAAACCATGATGAACAAAAAGAGCCTGGACAGCATCTTTCAGGAAATCATCAAGGAAAACTGCCCTGAGGTCCTAGAAACAGAAGGTAAAATAATCATCAAAAGAATCCCCTGATCACCTCCTGAAAGAGATCCCAAATTGAAAGCACCAAGGAATAGCTAAATTCTAAAATTACCAGGTCAAACAGAAAATACTACAAGCAACCAGAAAGAAATAATTTAAATATCATGGAACCACAGTCAGGATTATGTAGGATCTTGCAGCTTCTACATTCCAAGGAGGGTGTGAAATACAATATTCCATAAAGCAAAGGAGCTTAGATTATAACTAAGGATCAACTACCCAGCAAAATTGAGCATAATCTTTCAGGGGAGGAGATTGACATTCAATGAAATAGAGACTTCCAAACCTTCCTGATGAAAAGACCAGAGCTCAACAGAAAATTTGATCTTCAAATACAAGACTCAAGAGAGTCCTGTAAAGGTAAACAGGAAAGAAAAAAAAAACCCAACATGTTATTAATAAGTTCAAATTGTTTACATCCCTATAAGGGATGATGACACTTGTAATTCTTGAAAACTGTATTGTTGTTATGACATTTAAAAGGGTTATACATAGACTGAGGATGTGGTTATAAGTTGACTTTGATGTGATGATAAAAAATCTAATTAAGTGTTCAAAAGGGATTATACTGGGAGAAGAGGAAAGAAGGAAGCAGATAAGGGTAAATTAAATCACATGAAAAGGCACAAAAACCTATTACAGTAGAGGGAAAGAAGGGAAAGAGAAGAGCATTGTTAGAACCTTAATCCCATTAGATTTGGCTCAAAGCAGGAATAACACAATCAGTTAGGTGTAGAAATCTAACTTACCCAATAGGAAGTAGAAGAGGAAAGGGAAAAGAAAAGGGAGGAGGTGGATAGAAGAGAGGGAAGAAATAGTAAGGGTAGACGGGAAGAAAAGGGAGGGGACTGATAGAAGGGAGGGCAGACTGAGGGAGGCGGTGGTTGAAAGCAAAACTCTAATAAGGAGAGAAAGGGAGAAAGAAGAGAGAAAAGCATAAATAGGGTGGGGGAGTGGGAAATAGGATAGAGAGAAAGACACAGATAGTAATCATAACTGTGAATGAGAATGGGATGAACTCTCCCACAAAATGGAAGCCAATAGTAGTAGATTAAGAATCATAATCCTACAATATGTTGTTTAAAAACCTGGAAAGACTTATATAAACTGATGCTGAGTGAAATGAGCAGAACCAGGAGAACACAGTGCACAGTAAAAGTCATATTGTGCGATGAGTGATTTTGATAGACTTTGCTCTTCTCAGGAATGCAAAAATCTTAGACAACTACAAAAGACTCATGATAGAAAATGCGATCCACATCCAGAGAAAGAACTTTGGAATCTGAATGCTGATGAAAGCCTACTATTTGCTCTCCTTTTCTTTTGTTGTTTTGTTTTGTTTCTTCTTTCTCGTGGTTCTTCCCATTAGTTCTAATTCTTCTTTACATCATGACTAATGTGAAAATGTTTCATATTAATGTATAAGTAGATCCTATATCAGATTGCATGACATCTGGGGGAGGGGTAGGAAAGAGAGGGGAGGAAATTTAAAATCTAAAATCTTATGAAAGTGAATGTTGAAAACTAAAAATAAAGAAATCAACTAAAGTAAAATAATTTTTGATGCCATGGAAGTAGAATAAAACATATTTTATATTATTAAAAAATATGGCCAAGGTGGGAATTTGTTTTGTTTGATTATCCATATTTGTAATGGGTTTTGTTTTCCTTACTTTCCCAACAGGGATGGGAATGAGAGATCAAAGAGCTAAAAATAAAGCCAAAAACTGAACTATAAGAAAACTGTAAGTAAAAAACTGAAGGAAACAAAATTCTATCCTGGGACCAAGTCCTTAGTATGAATGCTTTTACCTGGATGACATCAGCCTGAATATTCTCTATAGTGTAAACAGCATATGTCTCACCAGAGCAGCCAGGTACAGATGTCATAGTCCTCTTTTTAGCTTCAGAGAGTCTATAGGAATCACAGTTCTATCACAGTCCAGGTTTATGAAACAGTTTGGTTGCCACAGTCAGATAAAAACTATCTATATTCAGAATAAGAAGTTAAAGATTTGGAGTCTGAATTGGATAATTCTTTTCCAATCTGTCTGTCAAGTTCTGTAGCAGTTCCGCATTTAGTTTGTCTCCTTTTCTCCAAGGTCAGTAATCATTTCCACTAAGCATCTATTCCGTGAGGAAATCATGCCCCACCCCCACCCCCCCATCTGTTTCTTTTGTTCCATTACTTCATATTCTTATCAGGACTCTACCTCTCTCAGCCTGGAATACAACTCATTTATCTTCTTATTCACCCATTAGAATGCGAATTCCTTGAGTGCAGAGACTATCATTTTGTATCCCCGGAACTTAGCGTAGTGCCTGGCACATGGTAGACATTTAATAAATGTTTCTTGATTGATTGATCTTCATCAGAATGAGTACAGACTTTTTCTTCCTCAGTCTCCTCCTTCCTGCTCAGATATTCCAATATTTCCTGAATTCTTTTCCTCAAATGTTTTTCAGGACTTATCTTCATGGTCCATCCATACCACAGCTCATGCCAGAGGTTTCTCCTCAGCAGTTCCTGAAAGTCTTTTATATTTCTGTTCAAGATGTCTAGGTCTGCCTGGATCTTCTTATTGTCATGCAGAGCAGCCACTGCCATGGACTAGTGCATGGGACTTTGTGTCCTTTGATTTAGAGCAGGTTACACTGAAAATGATCTGGTTACTGTGACAGAATTGTTTCTGTGCTTCCCAGTGTATTTCACACATGCTTTGTCCTTCAGGGTGCTTGTGAATGTCAACCTGAAGTATTTTTAGCTTAGAAGAATTTCTAGCATGCAGAGAAGTGAAAAGGTGAAGAGATTTCTCTCTTGCTCCACATACAGGACATGTAAACAGGGTGTCCACAGTCAATGGTGATTGGCTTAGATACTTCATTCTGGCAGATAAAGCTGATGTGGTGTCCCTCTTCCTCCTTTCCCTCCTCCTCTTCTTCTCCAAAAGCTAAGGTGCTTTGATATATTTTTCTAAGAGTTTGCTCCACAGGAAATAAGGCCAAGAAAGTACCTTTGTTTGGAACATGCATCCCCCAAAAAAGCCAAGTTTTAATGTGCTTTTCCTAGGTATGTGTTCCCCTTCATCATCCCTTCAACCCTGTGGGGGGGAAAAGGTGACAAAAAATGAAGACTTTTTTGCTCTCTCCCTACCAGAACCTACCCTTCCATAAACCAGGATTGTCTTAGTAGCTTACATTCTACTAAGGTAAGCCAACATAAAAAAGGGAATTGAAAAGCAGGATGGAGCAGAGTAGAGAGGTACTCATGTAGGGCCATGGTGGAAAAAGTCTGAAGAATCAGGAGTGGAGCCTGGAGAATAATAATTGACATCTGCCCTGTGCATTTTCAGAGGAAAGGACTGCAGGAGAGAAATGTCCTTCTGGTGTAAGAAAGCCAGGGGCAGAATGAGCTTCCAGAGTGAGAAGATTGCTGTGCCGTGGCACAAAAAGTCTGAGTCAGGAACAGAGTTTGGAGAAGAAAGATAGCTCCTCCAATTCCCCATTTTCATAGACCACCACTCCTGCACTGGTTTCCCTTACCTTTCTCAAGATCTTGATTCTTTGGTCAAATAGTTCAACTTTATACAACCATCTGCTCTTGCCCCCTTGTCTTATCACATCTTTTCTGTCTACAAACCCAACCCTTTATTATTCCCACCATCAACCTTCTCTCTGTCTAAACCATTTGTCCTAAAAGCTACTGAAGGCAATCATCCAGCTATGTTGACTGAGTTCACCAGAAATTTAAGTTATCTAATCTCAACAGGTACCTAACTCCTTTTAGCCTTTTAGCCTTCTCAGATTGCCTCTCTCTATTCTAAACCTTAGCAATTCTAAACCTTCTTTTCTCTCAAGTCACTTATACTACCTTTCCCCCTCCTCAACAGAAGACCCCATTTCATACTTCACTGAGAAAATAGAAGTCAAGAATCTTGAGCTTCCTTTTCTGCATAATTTCATACCTCAAAACTTGTCATCATCCTCATTATTTCTTCCTTTTCTCTAATCTCTGAGAAGGGCCTCTTCCTGCCAAATCTAACCTTCTTGTTTGTATGAGGTAAGATCTTCTTATGAGAACAAGGGGAAAGGGGTGGTAAATTATGGAAAGAAGATACAGTTTGGAAGAGTTGCTATAGGGAGTATGACAGCTAGTCAATCTTGGGAGATTGAGAAGTTGTAATGCAAAAATGGAGACCCAGTTGAGGAGGCAACCTGAGGTAGTAGAAAGATCTGACTGCCTCTGAAGAACCAGGGTGCAAATCTGTCCTCTGAGAATTACTTCTTAAGAAACTTTGGGCAATTCACTTAATTGCCCAGGGCCTCAGTTTTATCATCTGTCAAATGAGGAGCATTGGTAGAGGACCTAAAGTATTTCCTACCTCCAAATCCAGGGAACTATCACTCTATAAGAATAAATAATATGTATTGGTAATAGACCCAGTTAGTACAAGGGTGATAACTTTTAGTGGCATTCAGAAGCACATTTAGTAGGAACAGAAACCCCATGGTGGGGATGATCCAAGTTTAGTGTTTAGAAAGGAAAGAGCAGTGATTGGACAAGTGACCAAAAGACTGAAGGGCGAAGGGCAGTGTAAAAATGAATAAGATAATTAAAGGGTCAAGATTTTGCAGTGAGGCAAGTGAAGTCAGAGCAGTAATGCTGGACCAGAAAAGAAAGATTGTTGTTTGTCTTTTATTCTAGAAGAGGACCATGACATCAGGGAGGTGATGACATGACTTGCAAGTAAATTGGATTTAAGTGAGAGAGGGTTGTACAAAGTCACCTGTCTCATTGACCTCTGGAGCCATCTGGGCCCAGCAATCAGATATAGATCAGGATGACCGGAGATGACCTCAGATGCAGGTGGGGGACCTTGGCCTTTTTAAGCTAAGGTTTTTAACAGGTGTCAGTTTGACTGAGGCAATGCCCTTTCAGTGATTAAGGCTAGGTAAGAGAAGAGACAGAAAATGGCCTTTTTTACCTAGTCAGAAAAAAAATAATCAATAGGGGAGGACAAGGCCCTGAGGGATTCTGGACAAAATAGAAACAATTGCTATTTACATTCACTATGAGCCAATCAAGGCCCAAACAATGATCAAGTGGGGCTTGACCTGAGACCCATTGTAGACCAATCAATGAAAGCCAGAGTTATTTAAGTGGTTTAAGGCATGGTCCTTAAGAAAGAAATCTAGCCTGTAAACCCCAAGATATCTTGCTAGGTTTCAGTAATTAAAATTTACATTCCTTTGGGCAAAGCACCTGCAGGTAAAGATAAAGAAAAGAAAAGAAAAGAAAAAAGAAAAGAAAAGAGAGAAAGGAAGAAAGAGAAAGAAAGAGAGAGAGAAAGGAAGAAAGAGGGAACAAAAAAAGAAGGGAAAGAGGGAAAGGAGGGAGGGAAAAATGAGATAGGAAGAAATGGAAGGATAGGAACTTATGATCTGAAAGAAGAGTTTTGGGAGTTTCTGAAAGAAAGCATTCTGGACTACGAATGCTGATAAGTTATCAATGAAGTTGAAATCAAGGGCATGATCACCCCTGTATGTGGTTTAGGTAGAGTCATACTGCAAATCATCATGTTTTAGCAGAAAGACCTTTGTGTCACTGGCTCTAGAAGATGTAGAGTTCAAACCCCATCTTTGATACTTACCCTCTGCATGACCCGGGGCAAGTCCCTTAACAATCATAGGCCTCCATCACTCAGGAATCCTCCTTCCTTTTACTCCATCTGGATGTATCACCTGGATATATACAAACCTTTGTCATGACTCTAAGTTCCCTTCATTCTCATAAAGCTCAACACCTGGTTCAGTATTCCTTCGCAACCTTATTGGTGTCTTCCTATTTAGTGATTTGAATATGCATCTTTTTGCATCTCCTGAAACATCTGTCCTCCCATAAGCTCATGGAGCTAACACTGGAAGGGAACTTAGAAGCTATCTGGTACGATTCTCAGTGGCAGAAGTGTATAGAATGCCAAGCCTGGAGTCAGGAAGATTTATCTGAGTTCAAATCTGTCCTCAGACACTCACTAACCACGTGACTGTGGGCAAGTCACTTAACCCCATCTGCCTCAGTTTCCTCATCTGTAAAATGAGCTGGAGAAGGAAATGGCAAACCACTCCAATATCTTTGTCAAGAAAACCCCAACTGGGGTCACAGAGTCAGATACAATTGGAAAGTGACTGAACAATAGCAAAAACAATTCTTTAATTTTAGAGATGCGGAAACTGGGGCCCAGGGAGATTAAATTATTTGCCAAATGTTACATAGGTATTAAGTGTGAGTGGCAGAATCTGAACCCAGATCCTCTGATTCCAGAGCCTTGAACCTCAGCTCCTTCCTCTTTGAGGAAGAGAAGGGGATAAGCATTATGTACTGTCTACTACGTGCCGGATGTTTTGAAAAATATTACCACATTTGATCCTTACAATAGCCCTGTGAGATAGGTGTTGTTCTGTCTCTCTTTCTGGGGTCACACAGCTAGTAAGTATCTGAAGCTGGATTTGAACTCAGATCTTCCTGACTCCAGGCCCAGCACTCTATCCACCGTGTCACCTAGCTACATCTTTGGTGATAAACTGGATCAGCATTATAGAGTCTTCAATGCATTATTCGTCTTTTCTAGAATGAAGATCTCAGCTTTACATGTTTTAATGGATACAACCTTAAAAATAGATGAAACTTCCCTCTGCCTTAGGAAAACCAGTTGGGCCTTTAAGACAAAAACTAAACAAACAAAATTGAAGCTAATGTCAGAAGCAGTGAAAAGAGCAGATCTGAAGTTGCAAGGACTGGGTACTGAATGATGCAGTCTCTGCTCCAGGAAGCCCACCTACTGTTACCTACTGAGATATAATTAACCAGCTTATTCAAAGAGAGGACCTGAGGGTGAGGAACCACAGGTGTTTCTAGAACTACTCATCATTCTGAAACTACAGGCTAAAATACTAGGCAGAAATCAAAGAAAGAATAGGAAATCATCTTCAGTACAATGACTCACCATTGCAATAGAAGTCGCAATAGAAATCTAGGATGCCTCAGATTTATTTCCTTCATTGACTGTTTCTTTCTACTGCAGCATCTCTCAACTAAAGATAGTATCCAAGGAGTTGTCTTGGATATGTTTCCTAGCTCATATCTTGTCTGCCTGTAGCCAAGACCAAGCAGCTTAGGAATTCAGGCACATTAACACCAAGGCAGAATTGGCTGATCATCAGATGAATACCTTCAGACCTGACCAACTGCTGCCTGGCTGATCCTCCCGGAATGAAGCCATTTTCCCTCCCTTAAGGAGGAGCCAGCTTCAAAGGCCTCTGAAAAAACTAAATGGTCACTTGTCAGTGTATTACTGCTGAGTTTTAGAACTAAATGACTACTGAGGTCTCTGAGATTCTAGAATTCTGAGTCTAAGGATAACATGAAAGACAGGAGTATAACTTTCAGAAACAAAAACCACTAATAAAAATAGCCAGCATGGATATAGGTAGAAGAAACTTTTTTTTTTTGGTAGGGGGAAGGGAAGGCAGATTGAAGAGAAAAGTCTCCGGGACCAATGAAATAATTCACCATCATTTTTCAAAGTTTCTGAACCTGTACTTTCATTGATTCAGTGAACCCCTAGTAAAAAAAAACTCCCTCTAAATATGTAGGTCAGCTTAATTCTAGTGCCTTTCCTCTGTTCATTATCTTCTATTTATCCTATATATAGCTTGTTTTGTATATTTTTATTTTCATGCTGTGTCTCCCATTAGATTGCAAGCTCCTTGAAGGCAGAGGCTATCCTTTGCCTCTTTTTGTTTCCCTGGTGCGTAGCACAGTACCTAGCACATAGTAGGTGCTCAAAAAATATTTATTGATTATTGATTTATTAGAATTTCCTGGGACAATGAGAGGTTGGAAGGCAATCTAACTTGCCAAAGGGTCCATAGCCAGTACATGACAGAGACAAGATTTGATCCCAAATCTTCCTGACTCCAACAAGTCCAGCTGTCTGCCCACTACTCCATACTGCCTCTCAAGTCAACATCCTACAAACAAATTGCCATCCCCAGATCCCTAAACATAACATTTCATCCCAGCCATCATTATGCAGCACCTGAACTCTCCACCCTTACAGTTTCCTGGGCCTGGAGTCAGGAAAACCTGAGCTTATATCCAGCCTCAGATACTTACAAGCTATGTCACCCTGGGCAAGTCACTAAATCACTGCTGGCTTCAATTTCCTCAACTATAAAAAGAAGTAATAATTGCACTTACCTCACAAGGTTGTTTGGACGATCAAATGAGATAATGTGTGTGACAAGCACCATCAGCTGCCTCTAGAAACAAGCTAACGAGAACTCTTAAATCTCCTTCTTATGAGAAGCTTAATGGGAACTCTTAAAACTCCTTCTCTTCCCCTCACCTTCTGCATATTTCTGATATCTTACCTGCTGTCTTGAAAGCTTCCTCTCTGGCACATGTTTCTCTGTCTCTCCATGTCGTGGTGGTGGGGGGAGGCAATGAAAAGGGTGGGGAGGATCAGAGGCTTCAAGTAGGACATACTTGTCAAAAGCTCAGGCATATGTTTTGATATGCATATCAATGATGAATTTCTCAAGCAAAAATAAACATGTGTTAAGTACCCCTGTGTGAAGTCACTATGAGGGAAGATTCATTTCTTTGGGCCTCAGTTACCTATCTGCAAATAGGAGGCTAGACTTCATAACACTTGATGTCCCATTCTGCTCTATTAGATCCATTAGCTCTGTGTTGCCCCATAAGCTCTCATGCAGCTAAAAACAGCAGGTTCCTTGAACCAGTTAATATGTACGTAAGGGAAGTAAGGACATAATGGCAAGAAACAATTTACCTTTCTGTGTGCTGGAATTGCTCATTTTGGGGTTGAAAATAGGAGTAATCTTAATGTATGAATTTTTTGAAAGTAAAGACTGGCTTTTTTCTTCTTTGCAGCATCAATACTTAGCACAATGTACGTAGTAGGGAATTTAATAAACGCTTATTGAAGCTGTAGTTTATGATTATGATGGAATATTATTGTAAGAAATGACAAGCAGAATGATTCCAGAAAAACCTGGAAAGACTTACATGAACTGATGCAAAGTGAAGTGAACAAAACCAGGAGAATGGTGTACACAGTAACAACAATATTGTACAATGAAGAATTGTGAATGATTTAGTTATTCTTAGCAATACAAGGATCCAAGATAATCCCAAAGGACTCATGATGAAGTATGTTATCCACCTCCAGAGAAAAAACTGATACTGTCTAAATACAGACTGGAGGATGCTATTTTTCACTTGTACAAAATGACTAATTTGGAGATGTTTTACATGATTTCACACATATAAACTATATTGGATTGCTTACCATCTCAGGGAGAGGGGAGGGATGGAGGGAAGGAAGGAAAGAAGGAGAAAGAATTTGGAACTCAAAACTTTAAAAAAAAAGTTTAAAATTGTTTTAATATATAAGGGGAAATAAAATATTTTTAAGAAAACAAATGCTTATTTGACATGACTTGCATGGATATCACTGTGCATTTTCTGGCTTGCCTATCTCCCAGTTTGATTAGCCCCCAGAGGCGCTGCATCCCTTTGTCCTTCCCTATCCCCCCACCCCCAGTCTCTAGTTCCTGCTTCTCTTTAGTCCCAGATGGCCAGGTGCTCCACTGACAGATCACTAAAGTCCTACCAGGATGGAAAAACTTTGAGGCCATACTTTCTGAATAGGCACTAGACTAACTAAATTCACAGAGGTTCACCACCAAGTTGCCCCCAACCCCCACCCCTGTATCCCACAGCCTGACTGCTATAATTAGGAAGTAGATTTGTCTTTGGTGGTAGCTTCAGAGAACACTTTACAGAAGTTACAGGCAGGTGGAAGGGAGAGGACAGAGTGGCAAAAGCTTGCCTCATTTTGAAATTCTCCCAGCCATTCCACTCACCACCAGAACCAACTTATCTTTTATTTGGGGCTCATCGTTTGGGGAGTCAGGGCTGTAGTCTGGTATTTCTCTTGGTAATCACAATAAAAAAGAACTCAGAGAAAGAAGGCAACAGCTGCTGCCAATAGCCACGATGAGGGCACCATTTTCTTTGGGGGGGGGGGGGGGCCTGCATATAGCAAACAGCTAAAACCAATAAAAGTAGGAAGCAGAAAAACTTCTGGGCTGGTATTGTAGGCTGACCCATTATATTGTGGTTACATAACTGATTAGCACTGAATGAGAGGGAGAGAAACAGAAAGCAAGCCAGACAAGACATCTTTTTTTTTTTTTGGCAAAGCAGTATGGCTATTGGGTTTTGTTGTTCCAAGATGGTTTTTACTGGATGTTTCTGTATCTGTTTTGGTCCTTGGCTGTCTCTGTGTTCCCTGGGGTTATGAATGTCCTCTGGAAAGTTTTGTGTGATAGGATGAGAGCTCTACAATGTCTCAGGCACTGAGACCATGAAAAATTTTGTCAGTGATTAATATGTCCCACAAAATCATCAATGGCTGTGTTCTTGAGAGCTTTTTAAAGTCATTGTTAGACAAGTAAACACACCCTAAACCATTTTTTAGGTAAGAGACACAGGAGGGCTTCTAGCACCTCTGTCACTAGCAGGTTCCCTTTTGTCAGACAGGAAGACAGGAATGGAGTCATAATAAGGCATTAAATAATCTTACCTTATTCTAGTCTAGTCATCTCAAAGTTTGCTGATAATGGGAGCACCAACTTCTACAACATTCCCTAACAACCCTTCTTGCAGAGGCTGGCATGAAGGGGAGCCACCTACCCCTCTGACTTGATGGGGTCAATCAAGACAAGCACAACTTGTGCATTCCCCTAAATTCCCTCAAGCCTCAATGGGGCCCAGTTGAGGCAAACACACAGATTCCCCCTCCCAAGCCTTGATGGAGGCTGATCAAGGCACACACACAGCATTCTAGCTCATGCATTCACACCTAAGGGGTTCCCTAGTGGCTGACCAGTCCCCACTTCCTTTATAGAGCAAGAGATAAAGAAGGCATATTGCCAGCAATAGCCTCATAATTTTATGTTACTTCATCCCTATATCTACCTAGACTATGCAGGACTACAGCAGACTGTGTAGGAAACTAGAGATTGTTATGGCTATGGATCCTGGCAAGAAAACTGTAAGAAAGAATAACAAAAAATCCACTTTACACACACTAAAATTCACCTTACTTACAGTCATTTCCAATTTTCTCCAATATTCCAGTGTCAAAAGTTATGAGAGTATAACACTCTCATTGTATAATAAGATTATCTCAATATCTTGGACAAAAAAGTAGCAGGGATAAGTTATTAGGATAAGACCCTCCAAAAAGGATCCTTGCAGACTAATCAGCCTAAATTTTCAGTCATCATATGTTAGATTTATAGTACAAAGTGACCAACTCACTTTGAGATTGCTTGGGAGTTCGGAGGCAGTGCCTTGGCTCATGCTCTGCCCATTTATCTGCCTATTCAAATCCTACCCATCTTTCAAAGCTATGGACAAAACTCTTATCACCGTGCAATCTCCCCTGACTATTCCAATTCCACACTGATGTTGTTTTTGCTGACCTCCTACAATACAGTAAGGGGACTACACATTTTAGCACTTACCATTTTGTATTGTGTACTAACTGACTTTGGGGTGTTAATCCTGGCTACTAAATCCTAGAGGACTGGATCAGGTCTGATCCCTACATTTTAACTCCCATGGCACCTAACACAAGTAGTGCTAGGTACATAACAGGTGTCCAATAAACAACCATTAAATGGCACATTCATTCACTCAACAAACACTCACTAAGCACTTCTGTGTCCAACACTGTGCTATGTAGTGTGGTGAAGGGGAGACGGATACAAAGATTAAATTGGACACGATGCTGGTCTCAAAAGTCAAACCTTCAAACCTCAGTTCAGTACAGTGGACCTAGTGCCAGAGGACCTGGGTTTAAATCCTGGTTCTGCTGCTCACTAGCTGAGGGACCTTTGCCAAGTCACTTAAGCAACCTTCTCTGGGCCTTAGTTTCTTTGTGTTCAAAATAAGGGAATTGGACTTGATGATTGTTAAGGTCAATTAAACTCCATATTTATGCCCCTAAAATTCAGGAATTCTGATCAATTAATATCTACTTTTTCCCACCTAAAACTTTCCACCTCACTTCAATCAATGAGCCTTCAAGCTGTGAGCAGAATGATCTGTTTCATGATGCAACGAGCTCCCCCTCACTGAGGGTCTTCAAGAAAAGGCTAGAAGATCACTAGCTAAGAATGTGGCAAAGAAGATTCATGCTTTGGTTGAGGTTGGACTAAGAGATCTCTGAGAGCCCTCTAGACTACAAGAGGGCATTATGAATTGTTTATTTTCCCTTTGTTTTCTCTGCATAAATAATTCATCATCTGTCTCCCATATTTCTTGTACAAAGCATGAATATAACATATCTCATTGATCTCTTGCTTTAGCTTTGTTTTACTTTTGTCTATCAATGTCACGGGTTCCTTTTTAATCCTGGAGCCAAAGTTCCTATCTAACTACAAATATGATATCACTGGGACAGAGTTGAATTTGGCTGGTACTGTGGGAGTCCTTTAACAATACCACAGTGTTATAAATGGACCACCCAAGCCACAGAATTCTCTCACATATTTGAGCATCACTCTTGGCCTCTGCGGTAAATTGAGGATAATGGGGCTGGTAGCAGCATCTGAGAAATTGCCTGGGTATGGATCCTTGGAGGGATTGCCCTATAAATTGTGGCCTATTACCTATAACAGCTTTTTTTGGAATCTTCTATGAACAAAACAGATCTCTTCAACTACCAAATGATATTACAACTTGGATAGAGAGTGCATTCTTTTCAGAGGGCACATCTTGAACAGCTGCATTGTCAGAGACAGATAGGTATCTATATTCTGCTCATTCTTCCCTCTCAAAAAGGTGTTGTCATTTCACATTGCAAATCCCACACATTTGCATAAAGGCCAAGTTTCAATCAAGCAGGTCTACCCCATCTTTCAGATGCAAGGCCTCTTCAGTGAGAACTAGTTTAACAATGTACCAGAGCTGCCAATCCAAAGAAGTCGTATCAGGAATTGATCTTCAGGGAGTTCACTTTATACTTGCAGTTAAAATAAGGGGCAGTGCAGTGTAATGCAAATAATTAAAACAACTCACAATCCCACAACACTGTAGGATTTACAAAGCAAAGATCACCTAAGTACTTATTCTAATTTTATAGATAAGGTAAATTGAGACTTAAAGAGGTTGTGACATCATCATTATCATCATCAAAACTATCATTTATATAGTTCTTTAAGGTTTTCAAGGACAGCTAGGTGCTACAGTGAACAGTGTCAGGCCTGGAGTAAGGAAGACTAAGTTCAAATCCAGCCTCAGACCCTTACTAGCTGTGTGACCCTGGGTAAGTCACCTCACCCCATTTGTCTCAGTTTCCTCATCTGTAAAATGAGCTAGAGAAGGAAATGGCAAACCATCCCAGGTCTTTGCTAAGAAAACTCCCAATGCAGAGCAGGAGCTGATAATGTAGTTGTGTGGAAGTTGACATTGAAAGGTCTCTACCCCAATGAATTCATACACATTCCCTGTTCAAAAAAAGTAATAAGATAATTAGTATTAATAATATTAATGATGATGTTTATTATTACTCATGTGGGTATAGAGAAAACTAAAGCATCTCCATCTTGTCTGCAGTTCCTCTATCTTGCCGCCAACCTTTCTTGTATTGCAACCCCTACTCTGCAGCACCCCTTCCTTACTGCTGAAACAAGGACAATCCCACCTAATAGGGCAGGGGTTACAAGAGATAGTAACCTGAAGAGTATTTCCAATTACTAACCTCAGCAACAGGTTGCGTCCAATCAAGGGGTACCAACCATATCGCCTATTCTTACCCTGCAAGGCCCTAACAACAGGCTTTGCCCAATCCTCTCTAAATCCTACCTATACAAGCTTTGTCCTTTTGGTCCTTCAGAAAGACGCTGCTCATGGGGTGTGGTTCTCTCGCTGGCAAACTCAAAAAACCCTCCTTGGTTCCTAAATATTTTGTTATAGTTTGAGAGTTTTGGTTCTGCTTTTGGTTCTGGTTCTGGTTTGTTTTGGTACTGACCATTTTACCCAGTGTACTATATTTGTGCCTTATCATTATGTAAAGCCTTCTTGAAGACTAAGCCCAAGAAGCATTCCTTTGTTCTGGACGATTCTGTCACACTGGGAAGTGTGAAGCCCAGCGACAGATTGTATGTTCTCCCTAACAAGCTTAACCAAGTTCAGAGGCTCCTTACAAGAGAATTGACCACAAGGTAATGAATATTTTTGGCCATAGCAACTGATTAAACCATCTACTGATGAATTAAGGGATATCTCGGGGCTGGGACATAGTAAGTACTTGATAAACGCTTCTTGATTGGTTGATTGATTGTATTGAGCTTTAGTGGAGGAAATTCTCACACCAATCACACCAGTAGACTCATGGACCTTTGAAATGTTAAAGCATCATCATCATCATCATCATCATCATTATTATTATTATTGGAGGCAACATTTCTCAAACTGTGTTCTGAAGATACCCAGGGAAAATCCAATATAGATAGGATTTTGATGAGAAAATGTTGCTTCTAGTGATCCTTTTTTTTCCATACAAAATACTGAATATAAAACTGTTTTATCCAAGGTACTTATTATAGGCAACAATTTGCTATAGGAAAATAGACTACTATTCTTCTATTCCACTCCAAAATTTGCCCTACCCTGTTTTGTCCTAGGACTATTCCCAAATCTCTCAGATCCACTTTTATTAATCCCATCAATATATTTCAAGTTTAAAAGTGTTCTGTGACCAAATTACAAGGTAGTTTGATGCATTGACCTGGTCTATTCCAGAGATATTTCTGTCAAATGAACGAGTTCAGGCCATCAAGAATAGGATAACCTCACCTGTACAGTTCTGAATACAGTAACCAATTCATAGACTTTAGTTTTTTCTTCTCTCTGTCTCTGTTTCTCTCTGTGTCTCTATCTCTGTACCTTCTCTCTCTGTCTCTGTTTCTCTGTATCTCTCTGTTTCTCTTATCTCTGTCTGCCTCTCTCTTTGTCTCTCTTCTCTATTTCCTTTGAGAATCTATGCTGACCACTACTCTTTTTTGTTTTGGCAATATCTTAGAAGGCAACACAAGATGGTATATTGGAAAGAGTATTGACTCTGAAGTCAGAGGACCTGGGTTCCATTATCAGCTCTGTTGATTACTACCTTTTCTATAGAATGAATGGTTGGACAGCATCACCTGTAAGGTTCCTTCATACTCTTAACTTTATGATCCTATAATACACTAGAACATCTAGTAAAGGGAAGTTGATCAGGACACACCTGATCAACTGATTTCACTCTAGCTCAATTGGTAACATCACAGAAGTAGGTGTTAAGGTTTTAAAGAAAGTACAAACAGGAGATAACAAAGATGTCAGAGTTGGAAGAAGCAATAAAATCACATCCTCCTCACAACTGCTCCAACAAAGAACTCAGAAGATTGCCAGACCAAGCAGCGATCAAGAAATCTAAGGAGAAATGACAGGGGGTCATTTTTTTTCAGACCAAGATCACAAATTCAGCTGCCAGACAAGTGATCAGGGGAGGAACAGTAGAAAAGGACTATTGCACTGACCCCAGGGCAGGATCATTGATTCAACTAGTAGGCTGGCACAAACCAGAGATAGGCCATCAGCTGTGATACTCTGACCCCAAAGCAAGATTTCTTTAAAGATCGTGACAACAGTGAACATAACAAAAATGGTGGGAACCAACTAAAGCAACCTTTAGTGGGGAAATATCTATCTCTAAACACTTTTGTCAGAAAAAAAGAGAGAAAAATAGGACACAAAGGGTGTTTCATCTCTAACACGATAAAGGTATGACTTGCGGCCACATGAGTGACATATACTATGCACGTCACTTTCTATTAATGCATACTATCTATCTATTGATCGATCTATCGTCATCCATAATCAATCATCATTATTATTATCTATCATCTATCTATCTATCTGAGGCAGCCAGGCCCTTGGTGATCCAATCTGTGAGTGTGACTTGGGGGCAGACAGATAGAAGAGGTTACAAATATATTACTATTTTGCTGTGACTGTTTTAAAGTCAGTTATCTTTTAGGGGTGCCTTTTTGAGGAGATCCAGAAATACACCATAATCCTTTTAAGGGAATTGTATGGCTAATCTTCTGAACTGAGAATAAATGGGGAAGCCATGGCTACTAAAGGCAAGTTATATTCTGCCAAGTCCAGTCTAAGGCCAACCAAAATCGTTCCTTCCTAAATTCCTTACCATGTTCCCCAAATTAGGAGAGTCTGTGCAGTATTTTTCTCTCCTTTTCTTCATTTACTTGCATATTAGGAAACAAAGGCTAAATAAGCATTTATGTGATTGGATTTGTGAGACTTTGGACAAATTACAGGGCTAGAAGAAAAAGAGAGCAAATTATCTCCTACCTCTCCACCTATTGCTTCATTCCTAAATAATAGAATTTAGAATCACAGATTCTTCTGGCATGCTTGTTGTCTTCCATGCTAGAAGAGGTCCAAAATGATTTCACTATGTTGGGGTCAAGGTACAGTGTGTCCAAGTGTGGCTGATCAGACCAATATGAGCTCAAAATGCTTTACCACATGACAGGCACAAATGGTCCATATGAACATTTGAAGCAGAGATATCTCTAAATTTGCATGTCTTGCATTTCCTTTGAGCTATTGCAATTCTGCTTTGCTCATAGAGCATGGTGCCTTCTTTGATATGGGCATACCACTGGTCAGTGCTATGCCAGTGTCTCCCATGTCTCACAATCAATCCAAAGTTCTTCAGAGAGACCTTGAGAGTATTCTTATATCACTTCTGACTTCCATGTAAGCCCTTCCCTTGTGTAGGTTCTCCATGAAATAATCTTTTAGGCAAATGCATGTTTGGCATTTGAACAACATGGCCAGTCCATCAGAGTTGCACTCTCTGTGGTAGAGTTTGAATATCTGGCAGTTCAGCTTAAGAAAGGACCTCAGTGTGTGGTACTTTATCTTGCCAGATGATCTTTGGAATCTTCCTAAGACAATTCAAATGTAAGCAATTCAGGCGTTGGTTTACTGTCCAGGATACATCAACAATGAGGCCAGTACAACAGCTCTGTGAACCTTCAGTTTGGTAGGCAACATAATACCTCTTCTCTCCTACTCTTTCCTTTGGAGCTCCCAAGCACTGAACTAACTGTGGTAATGCATATGTCAACCTCATCATCTATGTGTACATCCCTGTAAAGTATACTGCCAAGGTAAATGAACTTATCCACAGAATTCAAAATTTCTCAATTTGCTGTAACTGATGGTTCCATGTATGGATGGCGTGGTGCTGTCTGGTGGAGAACCTCTGTTTTCTTGGTGTTAATTGTCAGACCAAAATTAGCACAAATGGCAGAGAATTGATCCATATTCTGTTGTTGCATCTCAGCCTCAGAGGCTGTATTGAGTACACAGTCATGTACAAACAGGAATGACTAAGAGACAAACCCTCCACTGATTGTCACAGGGCAACCTATTTCCTTTTCCTTTATAGAAATGGACAACAGAGGCATCCTTGTACTCCTGGGGGACAATCCCCTCTTGTCATATTACCTGGAAAATTTTGGTCAACTTTAGTATGAGTAGTGGACCCCCTGTCTTGTAAATCTCAGATTGAATAGAATCAGCAGCACCAAGTACTTTGCCACATGAGAAGGCATTCAAAACCTCTTCATCAGTTGCAAGTTTGGCTAGAGAGACTTCAACCTGAGGTAGGCAGTCAATGGCGTCAGCATTGGTTGATGACAATCTGTTGAGAACACCATAGAAATGTTCAGCCCAATCTCTGCAGGATCATGTCTTTATCACTAATCAGTGTAGCTCTATCAGCACTGAGTAGTTGAGATGCACCATATGTCCTTGGCCAATTAATAGCCTTCAGGGCATCATAAAAGCACTTTGGATTGTTACTATCAGTGTAAAACTGACTTTCATCTGCCTTCTTACTGAGCCAAGAATTCTGCATCTCTCTAAGCATCATTTGCACTCTACTTTTCTTTTTTTAGGCAATCAGGTTTAAGTGACTTGCTCAGGGTCACACAGCTAGTGGGTATCATGTGTCTGAGGCCAGATTTGAACTCAGGCCCTCCTGCACTTTACTTTTGATAGAGTTAAATGCTGCCTTCTTAGAGTCAGATAAATCATCCTGCTGATAAACCCTGTGGCATTCTCATTTTTTATTTAGTAGCTTAGCATTCCTTCATCATTTTTGCCAAACCAGTCATGATGTTTGCCAGTGTTTTGACCCAGATGAGCAAATGCAGTGCTGTACACCAAATCTTTGAAAACTCCTTTCCTGCTCCACTGTTGCAAACCGTGGGTTGGTTCTGCTTTCCTTCCAAGTTAGTAATAAACTGTTTATGCTCAGAGAAACTTCTAATCTGTTGACATTAAGTCTTCTGATAGTCATCTTGTCTTGGGGCCACCACCTTTGTTGAATGCAAATTTTTCACTTGGAGAGAAGATGATTGGTTCAGCACTCTGCATTACTTTGCTACTTTCACATTCTGTCTATCTCTTCTCCTTACAATGACATAGTCTATTAAAACTCAATGTTTGCTGTGAGGGTGCATCCATGAAGTTTTACTGTGTTTATGTAAATGAAACACAATGTTAGTGGTGAGGTCATAAGATGCATAAGTCTTCAGTAGTGACTACTGCTGTTGCTCCTTTCCTCCCAAGGATTACCTGCCATATCTGGTAGTCTGTGCCTACTCTGGCATCAAAGTCACCCAGAATTACAAGCTTATCTTCTTCTGGGAAATTGATGATGAGAAACTCCAGGTCTCAAAATTTTTTCTTTGATTTCATGAGAGTTTATCATGGTGGGAGCATATGCACTGTTGACAGTGGCATGGTATTTTCCTGCAAGTGGCAATTGCACTGTCATGAGCCTGGTGTTCACTCCTTTTGGCAGGCATACAGGTTTGTTGATTTATATTAATTTTGATTGTGAAACCTGCACCATCTTCATAGCATTCCCCATCACTGCAGCCACTCCAGAAAAACATATATCTAGTTCTGACTTTGCTAAGCTGGTCTTCATTTACCAGTCTTGTTTGACTCAGGGCTGCTATTTGGATATAATACCTGCTGAGTTCTTTCACAATAAGAGCTATTCATCTTTCAAGTCTACTGGATTTCTTGTTGTCCATAAGCAAGTGCACATCCCATATATCAATGGTGAATGGAATCATCTTCACAAGCTTTTGTACCTGTGTCTGTGTGTGTGTGTGTGTGTGCGTGTGTGTGTTTGTGTGTGTGTGCGTGTGTGTGTGTGTGTGTGTGTGTGTTTCAACCTCAGGGTAGGATCTCTAACTCTCAGGGTAAGTAGGCCAGGATTAGGTTAGGTGAAACAGACAATTTTTATGGGACCTTTTCTAGCCCCTTCCTCACACCAGGAGGTGAGCAGTGTAGTCCTTAAGAAGGCTGCTTTGACACCTAGGGGGCTGCTGAATTCCACTGCTCCTTCAGTCCAGTGAGAAACTGACCCTATGGCCTGGGCTACCAGCATGCAGGGTTTTTACTACAGCTCCCATTGTATCTACACTTGCTCCTTTGTCATTTGCCTGTCACAACAGGACTTTGAGGTAGGTAAAAATGGTAAAATGATATGGGTTTAATCTTTTGACTTGTGCATAAATTGGATTTAAGTGAGGCAGAGTTGTTTGAAGTTGGCTTCACTCTTTCTTCCAGAGTCATTGGAGTCCAGAATCAAGACAGAAGTCAAGACAACTGGTGATGGCTCAGGATGCAGTGGATGACCTTGGCATCTTTGATGTCTAACCAAGTTCTAAGTGCTCCACAGCACCTGCTTCTAGCACCTCCATGGCCCATTGGAACAAATTATTCACACCAACCCATTCCACCAGGGGACATCTTCACATGCTTGGGGTAAACACCCGTCCACCTCACCAATGGGTTTGAGGCCCATCAATTATTCTAAAGCTGATTTAGTCCATCTGCCAAAATAGTTTACCAAGGTGCGGCTGCTAAACATATTACATCTTCTTGGAACTACGGGTGAGAGTTGGGTGGCATGTGGACACCAAAGGTGGAAAGATTCTTCTAATGCTATTCAGTAAGGTCACAGGTAACTCTAATGTCTGCCATTTGAGGGTTCATCTCAAGGGTCACCTCTTAGCCATACTTTCCTGATCTCCCAGATTACTAATGTCCATTTCCTTGTGAATTTTAATCGTATTTTTTTCTGTTTACATACTGCATCCCTTTTGCCAAATGGAAGCAAGAATTTTTTTGTTTCTGATTTTGTAGGCCCTGTGCCTTGTATTGTGACTTATACAAAATAAGTGCTTAATAAATGTTTGTTTTGTTGAGTTGAAAATATATTAATCATTGGTCTATATAGGCTATAAAAACTCTCCTGCATTTTGATGAATTACTTTAATATTTTCATTCTATTGTCTGTACACCCTTTGCATAACTGTCTATATCTGTGTTATTATATTCCTAAATGGAACCGTGTAATTCTCTGTATAAACCCTAACACAATTAGATACTTAATAAATGAGTGCTCAGTGGTGAGTCAAAATGACCAGGGTTCCTTTATTTAATATAAACCATTGAACAATCATTCTTCCCTCTCTGCCAAACTCTATCTTTGCTAATTTATCATAGAGTTGAACTGCCTCTGCCTACCTAATCAATCAACAATTATTAATTGCCTACTGTGTAGCAGACATAGTGCTAGGCACTGGGGACACGAAGACAAAAGTGAGGCAGTCCTTAAGCTCAAGGATCTTATAATCTACTGGAAACAATACATGTTCACAAAGAAATAAAAACAGGATCAATACGAAATAAAAACATAGTGGTTTGAGAGTTTAGGGACAATTAACTACTAGGAGAATCATGAAATCATCACCTCTTGAAGGAGCCAACACTTGACTTGAACTTTGGAGGGAGCCAGAGGTTCCAAGAGATGACTCGAAGAAGGAAGAACATTTGAAGCTTGGGGACAAGGGGTGGAGAATGAAGGTGGATTGAAGTCCAGAGCGCACGAGGAGGAGTCATGTGTGATCAGCCTGGACTCCAGGATGCTGGAACACTGAACAATATCTAACCAAAAACTCAACAGCTGGGTAGGACTTCCAGATGGTGGTAGATAGTGCATGTTGTTGCTATGTGACAGCGGTGATAATGGAACCAAGGATGCCATACAGTGGGAGTTTAGCAAAAGTATTACGAAACAGAAAATAAGTGGTGTGGTTGCTTTGGATATATATTCCTTGGGGAATGATCAGGTGGTCTTACTGTTCTCAAGTCCCCATGTTGTCATGGTCCCCTGACCACCAAGAACAGACAGAAGCAATGGGAAAACAGTAGAGGTGGCCTCTCTACTAACTCCCAGAAAAGGTTGCTTGAGCCCAGAGAGTCATGAGTGTTAATTGTTACTAAGATTTATCTGTTCCAGATTCAACCATTATGTAGAGCAATTTGGAACTATGCCCAAAGGCCTATAAAACTATGAATACCCTTTGACCTAGCAATATCACTACTGGATCTGTATTCTAAAAGAGATTAAAAACAAAAAAAAGGAAAAGGACTTATATGTATAAAAATATTTATTGCAGCTCTTTTCTGGTGGCAAAGAATTGTAAATTGAGGGAATGGTTATCAATTGGGGAATGACTGAACAAGTTGTTGTATATGATTGTGATGGGATACTATTGTGCTATAAGAAATGAAAAGCTAGATGCTCTCAGAAAAACCTGGAAAGACTTACATAAACTGATGCAAAGTGAAATGAGTAGAACCAGGAGAAAACTGTATACAGTAACAGCAGTATTGTAAGGTGATCAACTGATTGTGAATGATTTAGCTATTCTCAGTAATACAATGATCCAAGACAACTCTGAAGGATTTATGATGAAAAATGTTGTCCATCCCCAGAGAAAGAACTGATGGAGTCTGAATACAGATTGAAGCATACTTTTTTTTTCACTTTCTTTTATAGGCTTTTAATTTTGGTATATGTTTTCTTTAACATGACTAATATGGAAATATGTTTTGCATGACTACACATGTATAACCTACATCAAATTGCTTGCCTTCTCAATGGGGAGTGGAATGAGGAAGGAGAATTCGGAACTCAGTTTTAAAAACGAATATTTAAAATTGTTTTTGACATGTAATTGGGGAAAAATAAGATACTAAGTAAATAAGCAGGGGATGGGAGAAGGAGGTATATCTGTTCCAATAGTCTGCTAAGTAACTGGAACCAAAACAAACTTCAACTTTGGAAAGTAAATTATAAAGGAAGAGTAGCACTTTAAAAAAAAAAAAAGAAAATATAATAGCCAACAGTTTGGATCTGGGCTAGGTGAATAGAGGAGAGTCAGAAAAGTAAGAGCATATCACTTCAATTATAGATTTAAAATACTGGTTGTAGTCTTTCTGTTTGATCACTTTCCTCCTCTCCATAAAGACCAGCATGGGAGGCAAAGAGAGGGGGAATAGTATAAGAGGATTTGATGGAAAGAAATGAAAACAGAAATTAAAAACAAAGAATTAGAACCCAGTTATAATCACAAGGACATAATTAGGGAAGAGTGACCAGGGATTTGTTCTAGGTTGAGAAATTTAGATGATCCCAAAGATCCTGTTCGAAGACACTTCCACCTCTAATGATCACAAAATAGGTCAATTACTCTTGTCAGGATCCCCATGCCAAGACCACCTCTCTCTTTTTAGTCCTTTATTTTTACTCTTAGGAGACACCCTGGTTTCCAGAGCTAAGGTCCAGCAAGCAAGCTGTGCCCTAAGCTTGGCGTAACAACAATCCTTTGTGTTCACCCTCTGGATGAACTCAGCTGCAGCGAAATTCCAGAGTGGTTTCACACCAGCACCAAGTGGTCTCTGAGTTTGGACAAGTACTTGCAGTACCCATCTTCTAGTCATGAAGCCCTGCTATGAATCAAACTTGTCTTTTTGTTGCTGTTGTCAGGGCTTCAGCTCACTGCATACCCAATACTATATGTATTGAGATGTGCATACACTAAAGTGGGTCCCCTCAGTGTCAGAGGAGGTCCCGACACATATCTAGCTTTCCTTCTCCAACAGAATAAAGAAAGTTGTTTTTTTTTTGTTTGGTTTGTTTTGTTTTGTTTTTGCTGCTTATGACCACTGTTGGCTCTTTGGTTTTATTTTATTTTATTTTTCAGAGTTAACTGTGGTTGTGATAACCTGTGTGAGCTCTTTGGTATTTTCAGAGTTAACAAAAGTTGTATAATCTCTGACTCTTTGGTCATTTGTTTTCAAGGTTGACCCTTTCCTGCTTAGCCTTTCCCCTGAAGTGTAGTCTCATCTAGAGTCATAATTCTCCTTCTTAGAAACCATAATCCAAATTCTAACCCCACCCTAAATATCCCTAACAGTGACCTGTCCTTCAGAAGCTTGGATAACTCATGGGGACCCAGATCATGGTTCCTCATGACAATTAGCAAGAATCCAAATAACCTATCCCACCATCCTTGCAGATGGTTCCCAGATCTATAAATCCAGCCTTCATTTATCTCCTGAACTACAGCCATGCATCACCAACTAAATGCCTCTTGGACATCTCCAAATGGATAGCCTATCAGTATCTCAAATGCAAGATGTCCAAAACAGAATTCATCATTTTCCTCTTAACCCTGCCACTTCTGAATTTCCATATTATGATAGAAGCTACCATGATCCTCCTACTCACTCAGGTTCAAACCTTGGGAGCATCCTAGATTCTTCCTTCTCATTCACCCCACATATCCAAGCCACTGTGAAATTTTATAATTGCTACTGTCACATCTCTAATATATATTACCTTCTCTTCACTATGTCACATCCATGAATGAAGCCCTCATTATTGCTCATCTGAACTGTCATAGTAGTCTTCTAACTGGTCTCTGTCTCATTTATCACCATATCAATTTGTTTCCCACTCAGCTGACAAGGTTATTTTACTAAAGCCTAGGTCCCTATAACCATAATCACCTTTCCCCTGGGATTTAGCTTTGTTTCCATGCCTTTCCTCTTCCCACATATTTGTCTGAGAGATAAAAAAGGTTAGGAATTAAAAAATTAAGAGACCAATGCCCCCAATTCCTTGACAGTTAACTGGAAGAGTAAACCACAAGAGTAATATACTAGATGTAGTTTAGTTACCAGAACGTAAACAGAGGAGTCTAAGATATGTTTGACACCTAAACTAGATAAGATTCTGTGACAGAGAAACAAGCCTCAATAACCAGAATATACAGTTCAAAAATTATAATTAAATCTGAAGGCACCAAATAGCTCATACTGACTTTACTCTGTGTTCCAAAGATCTTGGTGCCTGGGGCAAGGACTGCCCTGGACAGGAAAAGATCTTCTAGCCAAAGTTCTTGAGAAAGATATAGACTTCCATTTGAGGACAGGAAAAAAAAAACTGTTAAGGTTTTTCTGGCCTAGGAAGGTTTTGGTTATTTGCTTTTCCTTAATGCAGTCACTGGGTAAATGTGATTATTTGCTTTTTTTCTAGCAGATTTTTGTCAAAGAAAGCCCCGGGACTTTAAAATAAAAGAACATGGAAAAGCCCATTGGTCCTTTTATGAGTAATGATAGCATCCTAGGCAAAAATTCTAAATGAAGCCAGAAGCTGGTAGAGAGAAGCCCTATAAAAATACACCCAGTGGGGGACAGCCTGGCAGCAAGCAGCTGCAGCTATGAAACTCAGCAGAACAATGTTGTGTAGTAGCCCCTAAAGGCTATCACAGAACAATTCTCGAAGGAGAGAATACATCAGATAGTAGCTATGCATGTGGTGGTATTACGTACTTGTCCAGAGAACATTAAGCATCATGTGAAAAGAGTAGTGAGCGCGCCCAGTGGGACCAGTGTACTGATATCTCTAGAAGACATCAATGGCCTTATAGCTTCATAGGCTGAGTTGCCCCTCCACATGTATGGTGCAGCCACATGTTACCTCCTGCCCACTGCTTATACGCCTTGGGTGCATGTGTTCCTATATGAGTAACTTCAGTGTGTGTAACCTCTCTTCCCACTGAACATATGTGTGTTTCAATGAAAGTATTTCCCCAATGATCCAAGACAACTCTGAAGGACTTACAATGAAAAATGCTATCCATCCCCAGAAAAAGAACTGATAGAGTCTGAATACAGATCAAAGCATCCTTTTTTTTTACTCTCTTTATTTTCCTTAGGTGTTTTTTGTCTATGTTTTCTTTTACTATATGACTAATATGGAAATATTTTGCATGACTACACATGTATAACCTATACCAAATTGCTTGCCTTCTCAATGACAAGCGCAGGGAGGGAATTTGGAACTCAAAATTTAAAAAAATGAATGTTAAAATTGTTTTTACATGTAAGTGGGGAAAAATAAAATACTAAATAAATTAGAATATTAAATAGAAAGAGTATTTTCCCAGTTTTATGGAGAAAATGCTTTGTTGTTTCAGTTTTAATTAGGTTATTGCAAATAATCTTTGTAACATGCTTAGCACAGTAGCTAGAACATACTAGGTGCTAAATAAATACTTATTCCCTCCTTTTCTCTCTCCCTTCAACCAAAAGTAGCCCACAACACTTCCAAGTGCTGCTAGAGCTAGATTAAAATGGGAAATATTTTTAAATAAATAAAAATACAATCAAATATAGATAGCATTGTATTTTAAAATTAAGTCAATATGATCCCATAAGTACAGATGAATGGTCAACATTTCTATTTGAATTTGATACCACTGATTTGGGTAACTAGTAAAAGAAAACATATCAGTGGGGCTCAGAAGCTATGTTTTGAGTTGATCTGGAAAGAGTGAACCTAGGATACATTTGTGTAAAGGACTCACATGCAAGTTTAGGTGATAGAAAGGTAAAATATTGGGAAAGAGAGGAGTCAGTTTTGAACTCCAGAGGACAGAGAACTACATAAAAGCCAATTTCCCAGATTGAAAAATAGTTGTTAGGCCATACTGACTGAATATATCTTAGGCTGACACGCCATTTTAGTAGTAAATTAGCTAACTTTTACCTAAATGGAAAGCCAGTCTCATCTGTGCCTAGCCCTAGAGAATATGCTCCAAGACATAGTATTGGGCTCAGGAAGCAAACCAGATGCAATAGCCAGAGGTAAAACAAAGGGAGATTTTCTATATTTTTGTGTGTGCAACAGTCCCATGCTTCTATATATAATTTTATTTCATTATCTATTTTCCCTTCATTCCTTATAGCAAAGCTTCTAAACCTGGACATTTCTTAGTTGAATTTCAGGAAGAAGGATTGGCCACATCCTGTCCAAGATTCAGGAAGCATATTTAAATTCCCTCAGAGATCTGAAGTAGACCAGTAGCAATGGGAGAGAAATACATAAGAAACCTTTAGGGGAAAGGACTTTAGACTTTAGCATCAAGGACAAGGTAACTTATAATTCAATTCCCCTGCTTAAGGTTGATGTGCAAAGCAATGACATCTCTACTTAAAGAGTCACCTTTCTGAATTTTTCTGGTTTCCTCCTTGTCCTCCCTCCCCACAACCATATTCCACCCCGTCACAATCCTTTGGACTGCCAGAATGTCTGACAATATTTCTTTAACATTCATTCTGGGGTCTTTGAAAGCTGTTTAAAAGTCCTTTGTTGTTATGTCACACAGTCTTTGGGCCTATTTCAACCTCCACTCTTGCCCTTCATACCACAGAATTGAATTTCCCTCATAAACAAAAGAACCGCTAAGTGAAAACAAACACAGTGAATACTTCCAACACGGTATGCAACATTATGCCAAGAGGAAGGAAATTAGTTTCATTATCTGTTCCCCAAGCCTGAAATTGCTTTCTTAAAATTAATCAGAATTGCACGTCCTCCTGGTCATCTTCTGTGTTTACGTTATTGTAGTCACTGTGTATATATACTCTTCTTCCAGTTCCATTTATTCCATTCTCTATCAATTCATACAAATCTCCCCATTTAACTTTCGTTTTAACCCTTCTCCTTATTTCCTCCAGTGTCAGAAGGGTCCTCTTTAAGATGCAATGCAAATATATCCATTATTAGGATGTAATTTTCTTTTCCAGCTAGAGACCTTTCAATTACACAGGTCTCTCATTTTGTTTGCATTCTATCCACACTTACTCAGGTCTTAGAAGGTTGATGCTGCAATAATAAATGAACAAATAAATTTAATATCCAAATTCTAGCTAAAAACAATCAAGTAGGGCAGCACTTATTTTGAGGACTGAGGTGTGTTGGTTGTTTCAAGCACAACCAACTTTAGTTTATCTCAAATAGGGGCAGTACAATATGGCTTTAGAAATAAGTAGCTCCTTTTTTCCCAGAGATCCATAGCACCAAAATGAAAATTTGATCTATCACATCAAAATGAATCCTCTGAATGGATGGAAGAAGAGACAGATAAGGCAGTTGCTGCAGGCTCAGAACTGGACAAACCTTGGCTGGTTAATTTTTAGTCTAGTCATCAGTTATGTCAAACATATTTATATCCTTGTTCCAAGTAACATCCTGGGACTGCGAAGAAAGTTGTAGCTTTTATTAGTTATTTCTCTTTCCTTCCCTGTATGCTCAATATCGGCAAAGAGACCAATGGAATCTGATTTAAAAGTATTGTGGGGCAACTCATTTCAGCTTTGCCAGCCTTTATCAACCAATGAAGAAAAGACAGTTGAATTCAAATCAACAATCTATGATTTTTAAATCAACCTATTGAATTCTAACAATCATAATGATTTAGTAACCAGTAATGAGATGGCTTTTTTCATAATCACTAATGTTTGACTAGATTCAACCCTTCCCTGGCCCCATCAATACTATGACTTCATGATCTGCTACTAGAACTAAAAGACTTCATAGAAATATTCAGGTGAGCTAGTCAATGCTGAAAGCCAGAGATTGTTTTATTTGGGGAATTTAAGATGAGGTCCAAAAGAGCTGGCCAAAGGGGCTAACTAAAGACATCCAAGAAAGCAAGAGAAGTAGTGAAAGCAAGGGAGGGGCACTAGGCAACTCAATGAACCTTTCACACTGGGGTCAGGACTGACACCTCCAAAGGGGTAGAAAAAGGATAAAATAAAGGGGAAGGAGAGAGGAGGAGGAGTACCAGTAAGCTAGACCCAGAAGGGTACAGCAGAGACATAAATAAAATGCCCAGGGGCAGGGCCAGCAGCAAAACAGTGACCAGAAGGGAACAGACCTAGAGATAAGACCACAAGAGGGCATTAGTAGCCATTGTGAACCCCAATTTATTTGTCTAAGAAAGAGACAAACAAAATTGAGATGCATGTGTCTACAATTTAATTTCTCTCAAGCTGGTTTGACAGGCATTGCATGAGAGTTCAATCCAAAACCAGGGTCCCATTAGAGGGCCAGTTCAGAACTGGCTTGGTTTGGGATTTTGGGGTACAACCTTATATGCCCTTAGAAGAGTAGGTGGTTACAAGGAGTGCCAATCACCCATGATTCGTTGACATACCAGGAGGTGGGATACATTAAAATGAGGTCTTGAGTGCATGCCTTAGATCTCTCAGTCCACAGGGGCCATTATCATCCACCATCAAAGGAAATGCCACTCCCAGTCTTGGGAGTCTGTCTCCACCCAAACATAAGTAGGATAAAATCAATTCAGGCCTGGGTTGGAGTTTGACCAAGATAAGAAGATTCAATGCAATCTCATTATCAGAGATGTCCTTCTGAAGAACTTTGGCTGGCAGGGGGGAGCTCTGAATCTCCAAGACACAGATTACCAAGAGAAATCATTTTTCATACCATATAGTACTGGAGATATGAAGTGATGTCCTTGTGTTCTCGGGCTTCACATGTTCTGTATGTGTGGGCCTCCGGCACAAGTTATCTGGGCAGGTCTACTTTTCCTGATATTTTATGTTTTGGAATTTGGGTCCCAAGTGTATGGAAGAAATTGCTACTTTTCTCACTATGCAATTTAATTAAATGTTACTTTGAATTCTTTGTGTTCTATGGCTGACTAGTAGATGTAAACATATTACTATGTGCTTATGTACTATGGTTTTGAGTAGCTCTGGACTCCCAGAGTGGGGCCATCTCCACTCATCCTGATTTCTATCTTGCCACTGGACCCAGATGGCTCCAGAAAAGATAGTGAGGATGGTGACCTCACACAGCCCTCCCTCACTTAAATCTAATTCACTTGCAAGTCATGGCATCATTTTCCTGATGTCATGGTTCTCTTCAAGAACAAAGAACAGACAACAACTCCCAGAGTAGCTGGAATCTAGGATAGTTTTTCTGGGGACAATAGTTATATATGTTGAGGTGGGGAAAGGGTGCAGTCCTAACACTATAGCTAATAATAAGAATAGGCAGCTAAACTTGGAACTGAGATGGACACTATTTAAGTGGTATTTTGCATGTTTTCCCTCAGAAAATAAAGGAGGCTCTCTGTCTATCTCTAGTATTCTAATAATAGCTAATATTTATATACGACTTAAAAGCCTGCAAAGTAATATATATTTGTGTGTGTGTATGTATATGTGTGTGTGTGATTGCCATCTCCATCAGTCAATCAATTAGCATTTATTAAGTACCTATTATGTCTCAGGCACTGTTCTAGCCTCTGGGATTATAACAAATAAAACAATCCCCTCTTGTAAGAGATTGAATGGAAAAAACAACATCGACAAATGTTATGCCAAATAAGAAGAGAATAAAAACAAAGTAATTCAATTTTAAAATAATTTAAATAATTAACAATAATCATAATATTGATTGCATTCATTAATACTTTGTGATAATTGATAAATTTTAAAATAAAAAACAATAATTAAATACAAGATTATTGGGAGGGAGAACACTACCATTTGGGGAGATCATGAAAGCCTTCACATAGGAAGTGGTCCTTGAGCCACGTCTTAAAGGAAGTCATGAGGAGGCTGCACATTCTAGGCACAGGGGATGACCAGTGCAGAGACTCAGTGACAGAAAGAGTGTGATGGGGACGTAAATTTAGCTAGATTCCAAAGTGTGAGAAAGAGAGTAATGTGCAATCAGGCTATAAAGGCAGGTTGGAATCAGGATGTAAAGTGCTTTAAAAATATAATTATATTTATATTATAAAGTATATTTATATCATATTTATATTAAATATAATCTATACTGTTTAGTTTTTAAAGTTAAACAGTAGAGTTTCTACTTACTCTCAAATTCAATAGAGAGCCATTGGAGGTGGTTGAGCAGGGGAATGACATAGATGGATTTGTGCTTAAAGAAGATCAGTCAGCTATAGGCTATAGGATAGATTGGATTGGTAAGAGACTTGAGGCAAAGAAACCAATAAGGAAGGTGTTGAAATTATGTTGGAGAGAGGTGATTTGGAGCCTGAACTAGTCTCTGGAAGATCTAGTCTGAATTTTCCAATGGATAATTCATAGTGACACAGGCTTTAAACTCAGAGGAGAAATGGGACTGGTTATGGAGATCTAGAAGTTATCTGCAGAGATGAAACCCCCACGTGCTACTGAGATTATGGAGACAGAGAGACAGGCAGACAGAGACAGAGAGAAGAGAGATAGTACTCACGTAGAGGGATGGAGGAAGAGGAGCTGGGAAAGAACTTTGGGGATACACCCGTAGTTAGAGGGAATGAGATGGACAATGGATGATTCAACAAAGGAGACAGAGGATTCAAGCGGGTTGGAGGGGAACCAAGAGAGAGAAGCATCATAAAAACCCAGAGCAGAGGAAGGAAGGATTCTGTACAGATATGGAAACAGAGGATCAGAAACATTAAATGATTTGTCCAAAGTCATGTAGTTAATAACTTTGTGAAGCAGGATTTGAATTCAGGTCTTCTTGACTCCAAATTGAGAATACCTACCTGCCTGTCTCTACCTGCCTCTAAAAATTAAATCACATAACTATAAAACTTCAAAGCTGGAAGGAATTTCAGAGATCAATTATAGCAGTATTTCCTAGGGCAAACCTTCACTTGCCAGAAATACTTTTTTATGGTCGATTGTCCTTCTTTCTTATGTCCTATACATTAACAACAGCAGCAGCAGCAGCAACAACAACAGCAATAATAAAAAACGTTGATACCTTTCATCTTCATTTTCCCGTGTCCCATTTATCTCACTTTCACCATCCTCCTACCCAATTCCAGTTTCCTTTCCCTAAGCAACTGTAAGCCTGCACAACCCTGTCCGAACACTCTAAAAATCAAAGCCCAATGATATTGCTACAACCAGGCTAATAATTGTATGCCCTCCTTCTAGTTATGTTGTGTGAAAATAAGTATACCACCACCTTGAAGATGCATCATCGAGAGTCCTTTCATCTGAACATGAGGACTGTCCTAATTGGCTGCTAAAATAGAACTTTGAAGCTATTCTTTTTTTTTTAGAATTTTATTTTTCCCCAGTTACATGTAAAAACAATTAATGTTTTTAAAACTTTGAGTTACAAATTCTCTCCCTTCCTCCCTCCCAACTACCCCTCAATGAGAAGGCAAGTAATTGAATATAGGTTATACATGTGTAGTCATGCAAAACATATCCATAATAGTCATGTTGTAAAAGAAAACATAGACAAGTAAAAAAAAACTAAAGAAAAATAAAGTAAAAAAAAAAAAGTATGCTCCAATCTGTATTCAGACACCATCAGTTCTTTCTCTGGGGATGGACAGCGTTTTTCATCATAACTCCTTTAGAGTTGTCTTGGGTCATTCTATTGCTGAGATTAGGTAAGTCATTCACAACTGATCGTCTTACAATATTGCTGTTATTTTGTATACAGTACATTTCACTTTGCATCATCCCATGCAAGTCTTTCCAGGTTTTTCCAAGAGCATCCTGCTCATCATTTCTTATAGTACAATAGTATTCCATCAGAATCACATACCACAACTTGTTCAGCATTCCCAAATTGATAGATATCCCCTCAACTTCTAATTCTTTACCCCTAGAAAAGAGCTGCTATAAATATTTTTGTACATATATGTCCTTTTCCTTTTTGTTTTTTTCTCTCTTTTGGTATACAGACCTAGTAGTGGTATTGCTAGATCAAAGGATATGCATGGTTTTATAGTCCTTCAGGCATAGTTCCAAATTGCTCTACAGAATGGCTGAATCAGTTCACCACTTCACCAACAGTGCATTAAAGTCTCATTTTCCCCATATCCCTCCCAAAACCTTTTCTTTCCTATTAGCCAATCTAATAGATGTGAGGTAGTACCTCAGAATTGTTTTAATTTGTATTTCTTCAATCAATAATGAGTTAGAGTATTTTTTTCATGTGGCTATAGATAGCTTTGATTATTTCATCTGAAAACTGATCATATCTTGACCATTTATCTATTGGGAAATGACTCTTACTTTAAAAATTTGACTCAGTTCTCTACATGTTTAAGAAATGAGTCCTTTACCAGAGAAACTTGTTTCAAATTTTTTTCACAGTTATTATTGCTAATTGTATTTTCCTCTATCCTATTCCCCCCATTTATTCTATTCTCTCTCTCCTCAAAAGGGTTTTGCTTCTGACTACCCCTTCCTCCAATCTGCCCTCTCTTCTATCACCCCCCCTTCTCTTGTACCCTTCCTCTCCTACTTTCCTGTATGGTAAGTAAGATAGATTTTTGTACCCAATTGAGAGTGTATGTTATTCCCTCTTTGAGCTAATTCTGGTGGGAGTAAGGTTCACTCACTCCCCCTCACCTACCCCCCCTTTCCCCTCCACTATAAAAGCTTTTTATTGCCTCTATTATGTGAGATAATTTACTCCATTCTACCTCTACCTTTCTCTTTCTCCCAGTACATTCCTCTCTCTCACCCCTTAATTTTATTTTTGTGATATCATCCCTTCATATTCAACTCACACTTGTGACCTCTGTCTATATACACTCCTTCTAACTGCCCTAATAATGAGAAGGGCTTTATGAGTTACAAATTTCATCTTCCCATGTAGGAATGTAAATAGTTTGAACTTGTTAAGTCCCTTATTATTTCTCTTTATTGATTACCTATTTATGCTTCTCTTGAGTCTTATATTTGAAAGTCAAATTTTCTATTCAGTTCTGATCTTTTCATGAAGGATGCTTGAAAGTCCTCTGTCTAATTGAATGTCTCTTTCCCCTGAAGGATTATACTCAATTTTGCTGGATAGATGATTCTTGGTTGTTATCCTAGCTCCTTTGCCCTCTGGAATATCATATACCAAGCCTTCTTATCCTTTAAGGTAGAAGTTGCTAAATCTTGTGTTATCCTGACTGTGGCTCCACAATACTTGAATAGTTTCTTTCTGGCTGCTTGCAATATTTTCCACTTAACCTGGGAATTCTGGAATTTAGCTATAATATTCCTGGCAGTTTTCATTTTGGAATCTCTTTCAGAAGGTGATTGGTAGATTCTTTTTTTGCGGGGGAGGGGGGATTAGGCAATGGGATTAAGTGACTTGCCCAGGGTTACACAGCTAGTAAGTGTTATGTGTCTAAGGCTGGATTTGAACTCTGGTCCTCCTGAATCCAGGGCCAGTGCTCTATACACTGTGCCACCTAGCTGCCCCTGGTAGATTCTTTCAATTTCTATTTTACCCTGTGGTTCTAGAATATCAGGACGGTTTTCCTTGATAATTTCTTGAAAGATGATGTGTAGGCTCTTTTTTTTTTTTTACCATGGCTTTCAGGTAGTCCAATTATTTTAAAATTATCTCTCCTGGATCTATTTTCCAGGTTAGTTGTTTTTCCAATGAGATATTTCATGTTGTCTTCTATTTTTTCCATTCTTCTGGTTTTGTTTCATTGTTTCTTGATTTCTCATAAAGTCATTAGCTTCCATTTGCTCCATTCTAATTTTTAAGGAATTATTTTCTTCAGTGAGCTCTTGGATCTCCTTTTCCATTTGGCCAATTCTGCTTTTTAAGGTATTCTTCCCCTCACTGGCTTTTTGGACTTCCTTTGTCATTTGGCCTAGTCTGTTTTTTAAGGTGCTATTTTCTTTAGTACTTTTTTTGTGTGTCTCCTTTACTAAGCTATTGACTCATTTTTCATGATTTTCTTGCATCACTCTCATTTCTCTTCCCAATTTTTCCTCTATTTCTCTTATCTGATTTTCAAAATCCCTTTTGAGTTCTTCCATGGCCTGAGACCAATTCATATTTTTCTTAGAGGCTTTGGATGTAGGAGCTTTGACTTTGTTGTCTTCTTCTGAGTGTGTGTTTTAATCTTCCTTGTCACCAAAGTAAGATTCTATGGTCTGAGGCTTTTTTCCCCTTGTTTGCTCACTTCCCCAGGCTATTAGGTGAGTTTTAACTCTTTGTTAAAATAGGACTGGCTTCCAGAGTGGAGGGAGCACTGTCCCAAGCTTCAGGGGTTTTATGCAACTGTTTTCAGAGATACTTCTAGGGACCTGTAAGTTTTCAGTTCTTCCAAGGTAGTATGATCTGAGGAGAGGTATTTACTACTCTCCTGGACTGTTCTCTGATCTGTGAATGACCACAAGCCCTCTTTTATGCCCTGGTACTGTGAAGAGGGCCCCCCTCTACTCTTGTTGCAAGTTCTGTTATGCTAGTGCTCCTCTTTACCCTGGGTCTACCACGCAGGACTGCAACCTGGCAAAACAACAGAGTCCTGCCTCAATGCTAGCAAAAAGATCCCTGTAATCTCCTTCTGAACAGTTGTTCAACCCTCTTACCATCTGTGGGCTGAGAGCTCCGGAAGCAGCCATTGCTGCTACTGCTGCTGATTCAGTCACTCCCAGACTTGCTCCTGGTTTTCGGGGATCAGGGCTATGCTGGCATGGCCTGCACTAGACTGCATTCCACTCCCTCCCAGGTGTCACAGACCTTTCCTGCTGCCCTTCTAAGTTGTCTTTGGTGTCTGTGGGCTGAAACGTCTAGAAACCACCGTTACTCCCAGTTTTTCAGTCCCTCCCAAAGGCCTGCTCAGGGTTTGCTAAGGCCAGTCTGTGCTGGTCTGCACTTCTCCTCTCTCACCCTGGTACAGCAGACCTTTCCTGCTGACCTTCCATGTTGTCTTAGGCTGGAAACTTGTTTCACTCCATCTTGTTGTAGGTTCTGCTGCTGTAGAATTTGTTTAAAGTCATTTTAAATGGAGAGGTTTGGAGTTTGGAGAGGTTTGGGGGAGAGCTCAGGTGAGTCCCTGCCTTTACTCTGCCATCTTGGCTCCACCTCCTCTGCAGCTATTCTGAAAGGGCAATTCCTGCCTCCCCCCCCGCCCCAGACCTCTCCTTCCTACTGGCCTTGAAGAATAAGATGCCATCTGTACCCCACAGTTCAAATGTCTGGGAAAGACTCCTGGGGAAAGGTTCCAGCTGCCTTCCCAATAACTCATAAGGTCTTGTGCTGAAAGAAAGACACTAGAAGCAACTCCATCCCAAATACAGGTTTGCCTAAAAGGTCATGAACTCATGGCTTGTGGCATGGTGGCAAAAATAGCATCCATGACCGACCCTCCAAATCTCAGAGAGTTGTCCTTAAATTAGATTCATCCCCTCCTTTTACAGATGAGGAAATAGGCCCAGAGAGGTGAATGACTTGCCCAAAGTCAGATAAGTATTAAATGGCAGAGCTAGGATTTCCAACTGTATTTTCTAATTCCAAATAGATTTGTCAGTCTTTCCTTTTCAAGACTGTCTTATTCAAATATTTTTGGAGTTTTTTTATTATTTTTTCTCTTTTGAGTGAAAGGAAAAGGGGCAATCTAATTCAACATGGAATGAACTGAGATAGTAGGCAAATCATCATTTTTGTGCTATTTCAATTATGCCATGATGTACTTTTTTATGTTGTCAGTTTCTTTTAAGACATACACAAATCTTCCATCTTTCTACTTGAGAGGTAAGGATGTATGGGTATGTCATATTGTATATTCTGTCAGGCATGGTCATAAGTTGGCTGACTTTACTGAATTATTCTTATTTGTAATAAGGAAAGGTTATCTAGAGGTATATACAGAAATGACAGAGAAAACACATTGATTACAAACTAAAGGCAGCCATAAAACTTATGATGGATGGATAGATAGATATTAATTTAGTGGTTTGGCATTATGGTAAAAAAATAGATTTTTATAAAAGAAAGTACCTTGGTTCTATTATGTATACATCTGTGTTTTTTCATTCTTCTGTGCCTGGGGGAAGTAAATCTAAGTAACTTAATGGAACCACAATAATAGGCCTGGTGGCAGCTATCTTACTCATAGCCACATATTATCTGGAAGGAAATAAATGAAGTCTGTAAGGCTATAATCCAGTTAAGTGAAATCTCTAAAGGGTCAGTAATATGCAAATTCTATTTTTAGTAGTTTTGATTAGTTGTAAAGGAGACAGACATCACTAGGTGGCACAGTGGATAGAGCTTAGACTGGACTAAGGAAGACCTGAGTTCAAATTCAGTCTCAGACGCTTACTAGCTATGTGACCTTGGGCAAGTGGTTTAACCCTGTTTACCTTAGTTTCCTCATTTGTAAAATGAGCTGAAGAAGGCAATGGCAAACCACTCCAGTTTCTTTGCCAAGAAAACCCTAAAGGGAGTCACAGAGTGGAACATGTTTGAAAAATAACCGAACAAGTAGAGAAAACCCTGGATTCAGGTGTTCAGGGTTCAATTCACTGATCTAGTATGTGTTTTGTGACTCTAGGAAAGTCACTGCAACCCCTCTTTTTCTTCATCTGTAAAATAAGAAGGGGAGAGGGAACAATACTTGACCAGGAGGGTTGTAAGAAAGGCACTTTTTATACCTAAAGCAATTTTAAATTATGATCTGATGCTACCAATTAATTCAACATGATGTAATGGGAGAAAACACTAGATTTTAAGTAAAAAGAACTAGATTTCATTCCTGGCTTTTACACTTTCTAATTGTATGATCTTGGGCAAGTCATATAACCTCAGGTTTCTTTGTCTATAAAACAGGAATAATAGTACACGTCCAAGTCTTTCAGAATTGCTCTAGGACAAGTGCTATATAAATGGACATTATTGTTATTGTATATGCATAACTGTGCACTCAGGAAACAAGCCACTGGATCATTTAAATTTTTCAAACCACCTTAAGGGAGAAAAAAGGTTATTATATAAATATTTTAAAGTATGGATTAAAACATCCTAAAGTAATTCAGCCTTCTAATCACATATCCTTCTACATTTTTATAGAAGAGGCCTCTGGCAATAGCTCTTGCTTTTCACTCTCCTTTCTCTAACCTTCAGCTTGAAATTATGTTCTTTTCATAAGAATCATTTGATGTTCAAAAGTCTCGAAAAGTCCTCTGAAGTGACTTTGAAAACCTCCTGATCTTTTATGTCATTTTTAAGGTACCCCTCCCCATCCACTATCAATGAGAATTGGAAATTTCTCTCCCATCAATTAGACTGCCTTTCATTTCACCAATCCAAATGTAAGTTTCAAATGGGTTTGGGACTTTGAAAAACCCACAGCAGTATCCCATGACACAAAGTAGCATAAGCCAGCAGGCCAGCAGAGAGCTTCACCACTTTCTGACATTGAGAATGTGACCTTGAAGACACTTATTTAACCCCTCTGGGCCCCTATTTACACATTTCAAAAGAAATGAGATACCACTATTTCCCTCATCAGTCTTTAGAACTGAGATAGTGAAAGGCAATGATTATCCCAGGTGACTATACTGTCCATGAGATAATAGATTGAGAGTTGGAAGGAATCTTAGAGATCACTGAACCCAATTGCTTATGTTTTATAGTTGAGAAAACTAAGGATAAGTGATTTATGATCATAAGAACATCAGACTAGACCTGGACAGGACTAGCTCAGAGGCCATTGATACCCAACCCCCTTGTTTTACAGATAAGGAAGCTGAAGTTTGCCCAAAGTCATACAAGCAGGAAACATAAGAAGCCGTATTCAAATCCAGGTCCTTGGCTTTCAAATGCAATGATTTTTCTCTTACACCATGTTGCCCCTCAGTCAAGAGAGATGTTAAGACCTTCATACAACACTAATTCTGACAACAATAACTAGACACCACACTTCAGTATTGTAGAGCTCACAAAGTGATTTCACATACATTTCACAGTTTCAGATATCGCTGCACCAACCCATGAGCTCTCTTCCAGCAATAATTCTGTTTCTGTTTCTGTTTTGAATGAGCCCTGTGGGAAACCGAGCA
This sequence comes from Vombatus ursinus, assembly GCF_900497805.2. Taxonomy (NCBI): domain Eukaryota; kingdom Metazoa; phylum Chordata; class Mammalia; order Diprotodontia; family Vombatidae; genus Vombatus; species Vombatus ursinus. The sequence goes on from NW_020955033.1 coordinate 31,851,102, forward strand.
ATTTGCAAAGGTGACAAAGGAGAGCTGGGATGAGCTACATGCAGCTTCTGTGACTAACAATGAAATTTCTAAAAAGTAATTGGAAGACACAGGAAAGTGAAGAAAAGGATCTGTAGTCTACAGTGAGTATGTACATTACAGCTAAATTTAGCAGATAAATGAGAGAACTTGCCAGATTAAAACTAACATGGTAAGAATCAAAGTCATCTTCCCTCCAATAGGACTGGTATCTGTGTTCTTAGGCACTCCAATGCCACCTCCATCATAAGTAATATTGAAATGAAACTTTAAGGTTTGCAAAGTTCTTACTACACATATACACACACGTGTGTGTCTGAGTGTGTGTATATCATTTATGCTCACAAGAATACTATGATACAGTTTAGAGACACAAAAAGAGGCAATTAGATCAGATCCACTCTTCTAAACAGAATCTCTGTCGAGATTCTAGATAATAATGCTTCAACATTTCCAGAATGGAAGAGTAATGTTGTTGCTACTGTTGGAGATAACTAGTTAGTTAAAGAGCACCTCTCTGAGCTGATCATATGACCTAGATGGCTTCCTATTCCACCTCCTGAATAAGGTTCCAAGAACATATCTATTTATCAATGAGGACACAAACTGACTTTGTAGGGAGGTGGTGTTGGGGGTGGGGGTGGGGTGAGAATTATGGGATAATTTGATTATCATCAAAATGAAGTTTAATTTCATACTGTATTTTCTACCTACATCATTTTGTTGTGTGGTGCCAAGTGGTTCTAGAGAATAAGTTGGCTGGAAAATTCAGAAATGTTGATTGCTGATATAATTATCTTTAATATTCCAGGTAAACATGGCCAATAATTTTCATTCAATGCAATACCCACATCATTATAATACTCTTCCATTACATTACTTTTGGGATGGTTAATGCCTGCAAAAGCTTTGATGTGTTAGAAGCTTCAAGTCCAGTTATTTTCTTTAATCGTTTTAAATTATAAATTGGCATGCTTCTTCCTTGGCAGTTTTATACTTTAGGCCTACGAATGAATTTTAACTGAGCCATAGACATTTATTGAGTACCTACTATGAGCAAGGCACAAAGTGCTATAAAGATGAGGATATCATCTCTGCCCTCAAGGAACTTACAATCTAGTATTTGTCACTAAAAAAAAAAAGGTTACTATTATCACTTATAGGGAGATACAATTTTTGTAGAACATTAGGATTTTTTTAAGTGCATCTCTGATTTCATTAGTAGATGGAACTTCTGGTGGAGAAAATCCCTCTACCAATGCAGATCCACAACTGTTCTGCAACTTGTAGTCTTAGAGAAATGTCTGGGGTAAGGGTGGGGAACCTGCAGCTTCGAAGCAGGTTCTCCTCCCCTGGATTCTGAGCTTTGAGAAGTTAAGTGACTTGCCCAGGGACACAAAGTCAGGATGTGTCTTGGACCCAGGTCTTCCTGACTTCTAGGCTGAGTCACTTTCTGCTATGCCGTACCTCTCAGTAAACCATAGTAATCAAAACAAGGCACTGTTGAAAATCAAATTTTGTCTTGAGGGGGTAGTAATTGGAATGATCAACCCATGATTTCGCAATTGTGAAAAACTCATGGACTCATAAAAACAAAAACCAAAAAAAAAAAAGAAAAAAAAAACCTCCCTCCACCAATACAGACTGGAACATCTCTGGAGTTTATAGCCTTAGAGAGTTGCCTGCATACACTGAGATATTAAGTGAATTGCCCATGGATGGCCCCACATAGCTACTACATAAGAAAAAATTGCATTGAACCCAGGTCTTTCCTAGTCCAAGTCTGGTTCTCCATCTGCTACATCAAGCAACATCTAAGTTGAATAAATTAAAAATGGAAACTTAAACTCTTCAGATCAATCACCATGAATACCATAGCTTCCATGCACCTAGTGAAGACTGTGAGAACAAAAAATCTATGATTTCCTTAGCTAAAAAACTCCATGTTTTGGTTCTTCTAGTTGCACTCATTTTGAATTTCTTTGACTTCTCCACTGTACTCCTAAAACCACAAGATCCAAACAACCTCATGCCTCATTGGTGGGTGGAGCCATAAACTCCTCAACCTCCACTTAAGGAGTGGGGCATAGGACAGTCATCTCTTAATTTCCCTCCTCATTTCCCACCCAACTACACTCATTTTGAGGGGTTTTTTCATTTCTTAATCTACACACATTTTGCCATCACCACAGATCCTCTTTTACCCCCTTTCAGTTTTCTTTTGTATGTTGTCTTCCCCTATTGTATTGTAAGCTCCTTGAAGGCAGGAACAGTTTTTTTTTTCATATTTGTATCCCCAGCACTTAGCACAGTGCCTGGCACATAGCAGATGCTTAATAAATGTTTATTCACATTGACAGTGACATTATAGATGCAACCAGGGCTTAGGGAGTGGCCTGAGACACAGAGATTATGACTTTCCCAGGATCACATAACTATTAAATGTTGGAGGGAGGATTTGAACCCAAGTCTTCATGACTCCAAGTCTAGAACTCTAACAACTGCAGTGCCTCTACTTTTTAAAAGTGTAATTACTTAATTTTGGTGCCACTCTAAAATTTATTTTTCATCAATCAAAAATGAAAATCAAAACCTTACCAATAGTTGGTTTCCTCAGACCATGATTGCCACCAGTGATGAAATTAATTGCTTGTCTTATAGCACAGAGATCCCACTCCCATTCTTGACTGAATATTAGATTTGCATTCTATTACTCATTCAAGACTTCAAGGAGCTGTGATTTCTTCAGTATGAGTATACCTCTCCTTTTTGCAGATCACAACCTCTCCAAATTTTAGGAGATGGTTTTTGAGGGTTGTTGCAGCTTAAAATTTCTTCACCTATAGCCTATATTGTGACAGGTTTAACAAACTTAGCTAGGCTTGTCCTCAGGCAACAAGCATAGATATAACCCAACATTGGAATAATCTATTTTAAAACTTTTCCAACTTGGTAGAACACAACCTAAATAAATTCCATAAATTAAAATAAATTATTTTTTTTTTAAAAAGAAGACAACAGAACTTTGCCAGTATTGCCTTTGAGAAGCCACGGTCAGCTTTAGCCAATAATAAGGCATAGTATGATAAATAGTATTGGACCCTGTGAATTGACCATGTCCCAGAGTGAATGTGTCATTCTATGTATTTAGACTATGCCCTCTCTGCTAGGAGGTGGGCAACACCATCGATTCTCTGGAATTATGGTTTGTCATTGTATTGATCATAATTTTTATGTCTTTCAAAGTTGTCCATTTTTACATTGTTGTTCTTATTCGTTAAATTGGTTTACTGGTTCTGCTCACTTACTTCTATATACATTCATTCAGGTCTTTCCTGAAGCCTTCTCTAAAATCATTCCTTTCTTATTTCTTAGAACACAGCACTTTCCCATTACGTTCACATACTACAATTTCTTCAGCCATTTCCCAAATAATGAGCAACTCCTTACTTCTTGGTCAATTAGGAAATGGAGTGAGGTAAAGGAAGAGAACATAAAGGCTTGCTAATTGAAAAAAATGTTTTTCATTATTAGTAAACAGTTCACCAAAATGATGATAAGATTGTTTTTATACATCTAAACCATATTTTGGATTTTTTCTTTGTCATTTATCCACTTTCTATAATGAACTCCCTGTCAATAGTTTTCTCGGATAGCATGTACATTTCAACCGTAGCCATCATCATAGAGAAAGATAAGGCTCTGGATCTCACATTCTACCAATAACAACTGCCTTGCTTCAGATACCCTTCTCCATCCCCTATAAGCCAGTCTGAGACTCCTTAAATTCTGGCTATATTCTCTCCCCACACCAGTCCTCCTGGGTCCCATACCCCAAATGAAAAATGTTCAATTGTTCTCTGCTTCCCACCTCTGGTTTCCTGTGTGTGAAAGGACTTGAAGTTGCAACCATGAGGCTGTGAATTGTCTTTTGACAGCATAACAAGGGTCAGATAGAGAGACAAGAGCATGATAATTACCCTGGGATGATAGGGCCCTAAAAACTCAGACCATGTGTGATTCCATAAAAGAAAGTAGAATATGTAATGAGAATGAGTTTGTGGTACCTCAGAATCTTAGTGAGAAACACAAAAGAGATGGGAAAGGTTGAATATAACCTGTCAGTCATTCTATAGACTTTTTATAGGTTAACATATGATGGTATTGTCCTTTGTTCTCGAAGAGGACCATGGCACCAGGAAAGTGATGCCATCCTGACTTGCAAGTGAATTAGATTTAAGAGAGGGAGGGCTGTGCAAAGTCACCAGCCTCACTTTCTCCTCTGGATCCATCTGGGTCCAGTGGCAAGATATATATCAGGATGACTGTAGATGTCCCAAGATGCAGTGGGAGACCTTGACCTCTCTAAGCAAGGTCTTGAACATATTTGACTAAGGCAACACCCTTTCAGTGATGAAGGGAAGGGAAGGGAAAAGAAGAGAAGGGGAGGGAAGGGAAAGAAAAGAAGGGAAGGGGAGAGAAGGGAAGGGAAGGGAGGGAGGGAGCAAGTCAAGACCAGCAGCAACCTCTGATGCTGAGATGCAACAAAGTATGGATCGATTCTCTGCTGCTTGCGTTAATTTTGGTCTAACAATTAATACCAAAAACATAAGTGCTCCAACAGCCACCACCACACCATCCATATGTGGAACCATTGGTTACAGCAAATGGAGAAGTTTTAAATACTGTGATAAGTTCACTTACCTCGGCAGTGTACTTTCCAGGGATGTACCCATTGATAATAAGGTTGATATACAACATTGCCAGAGCTAGCTCATTATTTGGAAGGCTCTGAAGGAAAGTGTGGGAAAGAAGAGGTATTAGCCTGACTACCAAACTGAAGATCTACAGAGCTGTTGTAGTGACCTCACTGTTGTATGCCTGTGAAACCTGGATAGTACACCAGCACCATGCCAGGAAACTGAATAGCTTCCATTTGAATTGTCTTAGGAAGATTCTGAAGATCACCTGGCAGGATAAGACACCAGACACTGAGGTCTTTTCTTTAATTAAACTGCCAAGCATTCAAATTCTACTGCAGAGAGCACAACTTGATGGGCTGGTCACATTGTGCAATGCCAAATATATACTTGCCAAAAAAGTCTATTTTATGGAGAACTCACACAGGGCAAGCACTCACATGGTGGTCAGTAAAAGTGATATAAGGACACTCTCAAGGTCTCTCTGAAGAACTTTGGAATTAATTGTATGACATAGGAGACACTGGCACAGGACAACCCAGTATGGTGTGCCCTCATTAGAGAAAGTGCTGTGCTCTATGAGCAAAGCAGAATTGAAGCAGCTCAAAAGGAACTAGAAATGCACAAATTGAGAGAATCCACCTCAAATGTTCACATGAACTATTTGTGCCAGACCTGTGGTAGAGCATTCCAAGCTTGTATTTGTTGTATTTGTATTGTATATTGGTCTGATCAGCCACAATCGGACTTACCTTAATTTGACTCTAGTATAGTGATGCCATTTTGGTCCTCTTCAAGAATGGAAGACAACAACCCAGCTTTATTATAAATATTATCTCATTTGATCCTCGCAACAACCATGTAACATAAATGTTATTGTTGTCCCCATTTTATAGTTGAGGAAACTAAAGCAGATAGAGGTTAAGTGACTTGCCTATGGTCACACAGCTAATAAGTGTCTGAGGCTGGATTTGAACTGAGGTCTTTCTTACTACAGGCTCAGCACTGTATCCATTATTCTACCTAGCAACACAGATAAATATAGATAGATAGATAGATAGATAGATAGATAGATAGATAGATAGATA
>NW_020955033.1:31856917-31868344 GCF_900497805.2 Vombatus ursinus
ATAGATAGATAGATAGATAGATAGATAGATAGATAGATAGATAGATAGATAGATGGATAGATAGATAGATAGATAGACAGACAGATGGATGGATGATAAATATAGGTGAGTAAGTCAATAACAATTTAATAAGCACCTACTATGTCTCAGGAATTGTTCTAAGTGCTGGAAATATAAAGGTGAAAAGTCCCTGCCCTCAAGGAACTCACAGTCTAACGAGGTAAATATTACTCGAACATCTATGTACAAGTAAACTATACAGTGGAAAAATAGGAAATAATCAGTAGAGGGAAGGAACTGGGAAAGGCTTCCTGCCAAAGATGAAATTCTTAGCTGAGAACTGAAGGAATCCAGGGAAACCAGAAGGCAGAGATAAGGAGGGAGAGTATTCCATGTCAGGGAAAATGCCTGGAGTCAAGAGATGGAGTGTCTTATTTGAAGAAAAGCAAAGGGAACCAGTATCACTGGATAGAAGAGTATATGGAATGGGGTATAAAGTATAAGACTGAAAAGCTGACAAAAGGGCAGATTATGAAGGGCTTTAAATGGCAAGCAAAGGATTTTATATTTGATTCTGGAGGTGATAGGAAAGCACTAGAATTTATTGAGTAGAAGTATAAGATCATTGTATATGTGCTTTAGGAAAATCACTGACCACTGAGAAAATGATAGACTGGATTGGGGCAAAACTTGTGGCAAGGAGAGTAACCATCAGGCCATTGCATTAGTTCAGGTATGAGGAGATAAGGGCCTGCACCAGGGTAATAGAAATATCTGAGAAGAGAAGGGAGTATATTGGAGAGAAGTTAAAAAAGGTAAAATTGACCGGCCTTGGCAATAGGTTGGACATAGTAGGGGTGAAAGATAGTGAGGAGTTGAGGATGTGAGTCTGGGAGACCAAGAAGATGGTAAAACAAGGATATCTGGAAGGGCAGGGAGGAATCTTGGGGGAAAGCTAATGAGTTTACTCTTGGAAATTGTTGATTTCATGATGTTTATAGGACATTCAACTCAAGATGTCTAATAGGCAGTTGCAAATGTGAGACGAGATCAGCAAAGAGGTTAGGGTTGGTTAAGTAGATCTGAGGATCATTAGCATTGTGATGATCGAAGTCAAGGGAAATAAGAGAGGGAGAAAAGAAGAGAGAGAGATAATAAAGAGATCTAAAAAGCAGTTAATTCACCGGCCTTTTCAGTTTTCTAGTTTTTTTTTCTTTCAGCACAGTGTTATTGTGAACAAATACACTTTGCCAAAGTCTGTTCAGTCACTAAGAAAAACAGCATATTCCAGAGAATCCCTCAGAGATCCCATATCCATGAGATGTTTGTTGTAGGACATCAATTCTTAATCACTTGTTTTTATAGGAATCTATATTCCTGTAAGGGAGAAAGCAAGCATTAAGCATTTGTGAGTTTAAATTTAGAGGACAGAGTGGTTCAGACAAAAATTTATTCTCCAAGGACCAACATAATTCTTCCCATTTTCCTTTAGTGACTATTACCCATATGTCATTGAGAGAACAAATTCCTTAGGCTGAAGGAAGTTGTAAGCATAGATCAGTCATTTAAGAAATATTAGTCTGTTTTGTGGCCAAAATGTGCTTTTTTTTAAAGGCCAGAGCTTTGCTAAATATTAATAGATTTTTCACTTTACTTGGCATAAATTTGGTCAACCTGAATAAAATTTGACTGACAGTTGATTAAATAAAACCCATGTGGGCTAATTTCATCAGCCTAGCCGTGGGGGTCTTTTGGCTCTCTCTCTGCAGGCTTGGTGATAAGCTGGTCACTAGAGGTTCCTTTGAGCATTATGAAGGCTGCTCTCTCTGAAAATGTTTCCTCTCTCATAGAGTTTGCAGCATCTGTCAGTGCTAGTGGCAGGCCTGCCACGAGGTGTTAGCCAAAACTGTGATAATTACCATGATGTTATCTGTTTAATTTCTCTCATCTGTCTGTTCCTTCCTTTTATACAATGCTAAGCTTAGTGCAATGATTTCTCACTCACTTCTAAATGAAGAGTGAGGAAAAGACAAGACCATTCATTCTAATCTAAAGAAGGCTAACTCCTAGACCTGTCCTTACCCCTTCAACTACCCCCATAAAATTCCTCTACACATGCCTGTTAGTAAGGTAGACTCAGATAAAATTCCTACAGCAGCTTCATTTCACGGGGGCCTTTCTAAGGAATTCTGTTTTTTACTTGTTAGAATAGAAAATCACATAGAAAGGGAAATATGGATCCTTCTTTACCTCCCAATCCCACTCACAATCTTAATTGTGAGAAGGGACTCATAATAACAAGAAAAGACTAGAGAAAGAGCTCTTGAGTTTGAGAGGGGTGGTAAATGACTACCTTGCTCTCCAACATTGAAGACTTTACAAGAATTGGTGGAGGTGGGGTGGGGAGGAGAGAGAAGAGTTGGTGTAGATTTTGATAAGAGGAGCAAGAGATCACGGACTAGCTTCAGGTGGAAACTGGGGGAGGGAGCAGGGATTTGGCTTCTTTTGACTCCCTGAATGGTGAAAGTAGAATGGTAAAGAAGGACTTTCATGTATCTTTTTACCTTGAATAGCTCAGTTCACCAAGTAAAAGGATAGAGACACTATAAATATTAAATCCAATCCAGAGTAACAAAGACCAGGTAACTGGTTAGAGCTTTCCTGGATGATAATTGTATAGGAGCATAAATAATGGAGAAATGCATCAAAGAATCCCAGGCACATATTAGCTAGCAAATTTGCTTACTATGTTACCTCCACCAGTTAAGATTTACTTCGCCATAGCAGCCTTCAAAAGGTTAGGTGATGAATTCTGAGTACAGAATGAAATATAAATATTTTTGGACATGGCTTATGTGAGAATTTGTTTTGTTCAACTATATGTATTTTCATTCCCCTTTTGGGGAAAAGAAAGGGAGAGACAGAGAAAATGAATTTTTCTTCATTAAAAAATAGCATTCATTAAAAATCAAAAGGATAAGGAAAGAGGGGATTTTAGGTCATGTCCTGTTAGGATTTGTAGAGATCTTGTTTTTCTTTTTTGAAATGGGAAAGAGGCCATTCCTAATATCCTTTGAATTGTAGGCAGTTTTCTCCTATAGGTTCCTCCTGGAAATGCCATATTATGAAAAGCCTCAGATGTAGCATTCACTTCACTTCACTTCATTTCCACCTCATTCTGCATGCTCCTCTTTTTCCACACAGGCTGCTTACCCTTCCTTCTTTTACCACTTCCCCTGCTTCACACCTGCCTTACTCACCTCCCCCAGTTTTTAACTCCCCGTTGTATTTTGTCTTCCCCTGTTAGAATTAAAACTCCTTGAAAGTAGGGCTGTCTGATTTTCTTATTTTTTTGTGTCCCCAGTACCTGGCACATAGTAATCACTTAATATTCTTCTATTTATCTATCTATTTACCTGTCTTTCTTTTTGTGTCTGTCATCTATCTATTGGAAGTGTGGTCCAGGAGTTAATAGTTGTGTAAGTAGTTGAACTTTAATCTAGATTCTGCTATTTGCAACCCACAGAGGTCTCCACTACTCCACTACTCCACCTACTCTGACATTTTATAGTGCCCTAGATTTCCAAGAATTATGATTATGAAGAGAAACTAGGCTAGACCCTACCAAGCTAAGAGGCTTTGACTCTGGGTCAGATGTATGTCTTCTGAGAACTAACCTAGTCAGGCTTGGAGAGACTCACCAATTAGTCAACAAACATTTATTAAGCACCATGCCAGGAAGTTAGCTAGGGGCTAGGGCTACAAAGGCAAAAATTAAAGGTCCTAGTATTAAGTATCAAGGGACAAAACATGTACATGTCTAAGTAAAAGTTAATTTTGGGAAGGAGACATAAGCAGCCAGAGAGTTCAGGAAAGTCATCATGGGGCAGGTGCCATTTGTACAAAGCCTTGAAGAAAACTAGGTATTCTTTATTTTTTTTGCTTTGATTTTTAAAAATTTTTTTATTTCTTTTTATGGAATAAAACAAGCATTCCCATAACACAGTACAATAAAAAAGATGATTTCCCATGAAACTATAACTCTGTTATGTACAACTTGCTATTCCTTTTAAATATATACTAAAGTTATCGTGTAAATTTCTTTTTTTTTCCCCTCCCCCACCCTAGATATGGCTACCATTAGACACAAATATTTATATGTATATACATATATGTATATATGCAAAATTATTCTATACAATCTATTTAAGGTAGGTATACTAAAGGGATTCTAAGGGGTCATGGTGAAGAAAAGTATACTCTCTATGTGCAATTAGAAGACATAGAGTCATGTGGGAAGAACAGGAAAGGCAGTTTAGCTAGATCAGAGAGTGTATGAAGGAGAAGAATTTATAATAGGCCTGGAAAGTAAGAATGGAGCCAAGTTGTTAAAGGTCACAAGGCGAAGAGTTCTTCAGCTGCAGAATCTCTGAAACACCTTTTACTGCGGAGTTCCAATCTGAAATTGTGGAGAGAGTACCCATACCAATGAAATCACCTGAAGTGACCTTAGTCAAGATTATTAATCTTTCTGGGCCTCAGTTTCTTCCTCTGTAAAATAACAGAGCTGAACTACACTCTCTTCCTTAATACTATTTCACCCGCATCTAAGCCTGACCCTGTTCTCATTTCTTGTTCATTTAATAACAATCAAAGCAAACTACAGTTGGCTTGAAGCTCAGCAAACAATTACACGTGGCAGTTGGGGACTGAGATACTAAAGAAAATTGAAATCCACAAACATCTCATCCAGCAGTTTCAAACTCCTTTCCCAATAAAACCTTTTATCAGAGCTAACAAGTGGTCAATTAACTAGTTTGAGTTTCATCTCCTCTTCTTCCAGAGGAGGTATTAATTGCAGTTAAGTGGCCAATGAGGAGAAGTGAGTGAAAGAAAGGCAGAGCACCGGGCCCATAGATCTTCAAACTCCAAAATAAGTTCCTTAATATTGTGTATGCCTGGGGGCACTGTGCTGCAACGCTGGTGCTTTTGTTCCTTACGAGCTCCTGTTGGCATCTTTTGGGAATCTATAGTTGCATGACACAGTTAGCCCGAAGTAGTTTCTGTAGCAATAAGGTATTGTTATGTAGAAAGCCTACTAGTCTGTCACAGGGTTGTTAAAAACATCAAGATAGATAGATAGATACATACATACATACAAACACATATACATAAATCTACACACACATACATACATATACATATATAGTGTTTTACAAACCACAAAACTATAAAAGTATTAGCTATTTCTCATTTTACTGATACAGCATTTAATTGGTAAGACTTGACGGGGTAGTCATTTAAGGATGGCAACTATCTCAAAATGTCACCAAGCCAGATCTTAATTTTTATCGTTGTTGTTCTTCCATCCCCCGCAAAAAAAAAAAAAAAAGTTTTATTCTCCAGAAAGGGGATGTTACAAATTCCTTTTGAAGATAAAATTACTCACAGAGGTAATTCTATACCCTAAATAATAGCCATGGATCATACCTCCTTTCTTTAAAAAAGATTTATCTATTCTTCATGGCACAACTACAATCAAAAAGAATAATAAATGGTTATTGTGCACAGCTCTGATGGCAAGGAAATTCATCCTTTGAAAATGGAAATCACCATTTCTGCTATAAATCAGGGGGTGCCTGTAAGATTAAATGACTGAGATCCAGTTCTGATAGAAGGAATACATCAAAATATCTGATAACAAGATGCCTGAAGGAAAATTGGGTCTAATTTTTTCAACCCAATAATAATATTCCACCATGCTACAGCACATAATTCATGTGGTTTTACAAACAAGAATTAATACATAAACCATCCCATGAGAAAGGTAAGGTTCACTTTCAAGTTAAAATGGAAGAGATGCTAAGTGATGTTTCCTTTAAATATCAAAGCAGAAATAGATTAATTTACACTAGACATTAGGAAACTTTGGATGCTAATTAGAGGCTTGGGACTTTGGAATGAAGGCCACCAAGATGCACTCTGCATTTGAAAGAAACTGAGTAACTGCATTTAACTTTTATTTCAGCTAGGGGGGTATGCTAGGGTCTACCTACCCCCTCCTCCATCACTATCAGTGTTTCTTTTTTTTTCCCCTCTCTGTCAAGGTATATTGGGGCAGGGAGAGCAGATGGAATAGTGTAAACCAGTTACTGGGAGGTAATAATAACTGCCATTTCTTTAGTGCCTTTAAGGTACAAAAGGGCGGTTGTGTGGTGGAATGGATAGAGCACCAAGCCTGGAGTCAGAAATATTCATCTTCCTGAGTTCAAATCTGGCCTCAGACACGTTCTAGCTGTGTGACCCTGGGCAAGTCACTTAACTCCATTTACCTCAGTTTCTTCATCTGTAAAATGAGCTGGAGAAAGAAATGGCAAACCACTCCAGGATCTTTACTAAGAAAATCTCAAATGGTATCACAAAAAGTCAGACAGGACTGAAATGACTGAACAACTGAAAAAGGTAGAAAAGTGCTTTATAGACATTATCTCAGTTAATCCTCACAATAGCCTTAGGAAGTAGGTTCTATAGACATTATTATACCCATTTTAAAGATTGAAAAATGAGGTTCACAGAGGTTAAATGACTTGCCCAGGTCCACTTAATTTGTACAAATTTTAAAGGTGAGAATTGAAACTGAGTCTCTCCTGATGGACAATTTAACACTTATTCTACTACCCTATGTTGCCTCCACTTTCAATCCAATCATCATCTCACAATCCTGACCTCTCCTGTGTTCAAAACCAACTCTTCCTCAAGACTACCTTTATGACCTTGAGAAAGTCATTTAAAGTCTCTGGGCCTTCAGTTTCCTTTTTAAAATGAAAGGTTTAACTAGAAGACATTTGAAGTCCCTCCCAGCTCTCAATGACCCTATTCTTCACCTTCACAGGGTAACCTCAAACTTTCTATCATGAATCAAACAAAACTATTGATGATTCTAGATGAATTTAAGTGGACAGAGCAGAAACAACTTCTCCTGATTAAAAGATCACCCTGAATTTTAGCGATAGTATAATATTTAATGTTCATTAGGATATAAATCTTGGATAATGAGATGGACCCAGAATTGATTAGGAGGAGAAAAGTGGGACAAATTGCCTTTGGGAAATTATACAATGTTTTTAATGATACCAAGCTTCTTCCTGAACAAAGGTCCCATCTTTTTAATATCATTTTCTCTTAAACAGTTCCTGATTGGGGCATATCAAGGCTATCCATTTTTCAGTCATTCTCATTACATGATAAGTAAAAGACACACACACATATATATATACACATATCTATATAATATGTGTTATATATAAATGTGTGTGTATAGCTTATTGAAGTCTTAATATATATAAATATACATTATATAATTCATTTGCATTTATGTATATGTGCACTTACATAAATAAAAATATGCATAAATATAAAAATTACTTTCTCTTGACACCATATGACTGTAAGTCACATATGTAAGTCACAGAATTCCAGGATCCCCAAAGAATTAAAAGTTGAAAGTCACCTAGAGGACAATGGAGACGTGTGAATAGGCTGGAACATATAACCAACACAGAATTGTGGAATCATATGGTGTAAAAGTAACAGTAGAGAGACATATGACTTAGCATAGTGCCTGGCACATAAGAGGTACTTAATATATGCTATTTGACTGACTGACTGACTAATTGACTGACTGACTGATGAAAAGGAGAAGAATCAGTCATGGAGGAGAGTGAAGGATAACCAATGGACAACTCATGTGCACCATTGATATGGACATAATGTCAACAAGCCTAGAGAAATATTAGACATATGTTTGACGGATGCTCTCTAGAGGGTGTTTCAGAGAGCACAGACAAGGTTCTGACAAGATTAGAGAACACAAAGAGGTGATGATCTGCACCATTGGAAAGAATGTCCATAATGTTGAGATTATAGGACTACATAAGTATGTCCTTAAGCATTGAAGCTAGGAAGACCAATTAGTAACAAAAAACAGGACCTTTCTTGTGTTTTAGGAGATTTAAAATTAAAAAGTCACAAAAGATAGAGTGGGGTGGTATAAGAGACAGGGTCTTTCAAGTTTTCAAGAATTACTGGTAGCTAATACAACTTATAAAACTCTTTGTCATGTCCTTCCTCTTCTTGATCTCTTGATCTTCCTGCCTCAGTCTACTAAATTCATAGCTCTGAAGCTGAAAGTGATCTCAGGCATTACCTTCATTTTACAATTGAAGAAACTGAAGCCCAGGGAGGTTGTAACTTGTCCAATATCACATATATGATCTTTTAGCTTCAAATCCAGTGATCTTGCCACTGCAAAGTGCTGCCTTTCCTTTACCCTTAGATCTTTCTTTCCATCCTGATGGGGAAGACTTCATCTCCATGGTTAAGCTGGAAAGCAGAGGAATTCATTCTTTATGCCCTTTTCCTTTCTCTTCTAGTATGGCATGAGATATACATTTACTATCATTTACTATTTATTGATTGGCAACTAGGTGGTACAGTGGATAGAGAGCCAGGTCTGTAGTCAGGAAGACTCATCTTCCTGAGTTCAAATCTGGCCTCAGACACTTACAAGCTGTGTGACCCTAGGCAAGTCACTCAACTCTGTTTGCCTCAGTTTCCGCATCTGTAAAATGAGCTGGAGAAGGAAACAGCAAACCACTCCAGCATCTTTCTTTACAAACCACTCCAGTATCTTTGCCAAGATAACCTCAAATGGGGTTATCATGAGTCAGATATGACAGAACTGACTCAACAAGAACAAAAATGTATTGATCACCTGTGGCAGGAACCTATACATGACACCATTTCTACAAGTCTCTTGGCCTCTGATATTTATAACTCCCTTTGATGACTCCTGCCACCCTCCTTGATGATGTCCTGAGACAGTAAGCAATTTCATATAGGTTATATATGTTCAATCTTGTAAAACATTCTACTATATTAGTCATATTGTAAAAGAAGACACAAACCCAAAGGGAAAAATACAGGAAAAAAATACAGAAAGTGAAAAATAGCATTATTCCATCTGCATTCAGATTTCATCAGTTCTTTCTCTAGAGGTAGATAGCATTTTTCATAATGAGTCCTTTGGAATTATCTTGGATCAGTGTATTGTTAAGAATAGATAAGTCATCATACGATATTGCTGTTACTATGTATAATGTTCTGGTTCTGCTCACTTCACTTTGCATCAGTTCATATAAGTCTTTCCAGGTCATTCTGAAATCAGTCTGTTCATCATTTCTTATAGAGTAGTAGTAATCCCATTACAATCATACACTGTAACTTGTTCAGCCATTCCCCAAATGATGAGCATCCCTCAATTTCCAATTCTTTGCCACTATAAGAAGAGCTGCTATTAATATTTTTGTACAAATAGGTCCTTTTCCCTTTTCTTTGGTCTCTTTTGGATATAGACTTAGCAGTGGTATTGCTAGATCAAAGGATATGCACAGTTTTAGAGCCCTTTGGACATAGTTCCAAATTGCTTTCCAGAAAGGATATCAGATTTGCTAGCAGTTTTTACTCATATTATAGTATGAACTTCACACAAACTATGAATTGTTTCAAAAGATATATATCCCTTCAGTTTAGAATCTGAAGGGACATAAAGACCATCTAGTCCAACCCCGTCTTATTATATAGACAAGGAAACTAAGGCTTAGAGAGGTTCAAATGATTATGCTTATGGTTACACAACAAGGTACATTGAAAAGAGTACTGGCTCTGCCATCAGAGGACAAGGGTCCAATTCTTGCCTCTGATGCTTACTACTCAGGTAACCTCAGGTAAGTCACTTAACCTCCCTTAGCTTCAATTTGCTCATCTTTAAGATGGGTGTATGTGTGAGTGAAATACGTGGTCTTTCATCTCTAAATCGAAGATCCTATATGTGCCAAATGTTATTTAAACTTCTTGACTTCAAATCTAATTTTCTATTACTCACTCTGTGCTACCTTAAATCATTATAGAATGCTGGATGAATTATTTTCCAGTATTCAGCTGCATTTTGTTAACTAGAAACACTTAAAAATACTTCACTGTTTAATTTATGGATTTTAGTTTGGAATTTCACTACTCCTTTCCCCCCATCTTTTCCCCTATTGACACTATTAACACAATTTATCTTATGCTCCATCTACAGAGAAATGTAATACTTCTTTGGCTTCCTCTGTATTGAAAATAATTCTCTATAATAATAATACTCCAACTTATATCCTCATGTATTTAAATCATCCTTCATACTTTCCCAAGAAATTGAAACTTAAATGCGTATCAATTTTATTCAACAACATGGAAAAATCTTGTTTCTCATGTAATCAGTAGTAAAATGGTCCATAACATTTCTGAGAGAATTAAGAATCACA
This sequence comes from Vombatus ursinus, assembly GCF_900497805.2. Taxonomy (NCBI): domain Eukaryota; kingdom Metazoa; phylum Chordata; class Mammalia; order Diprotodontia; family Vombatidae; genus Vombatus; species Vombatus ursinus. Next base: position 31,867,282 of record NW_020955033.1, read on the forward strand.
AAATAAATTTCTGTATTCAAAAATAGATAGGAGGAGAAGACTGGAGAAAATAGCAATCATTGTGAAGGCTGTAGTAAAGCCTCATATAAGATGAGAACTCTTTTATTCTAATAAATAAAAGATTGAAAGACAACATAGTGTGGCGGATATAGAGCTGGCCTTAGATTTAGCTAGACTTCTTTTCAAATTCTGCTTCTGATGTCTACAATTTATGTCATGCAGGACGAGGCACCACCTATCACTGACCCCAATGAGCTCTTTAAGATAGGATTGATGAGCAGTTTCTGATCTGCATTAGGAGAAGTTTCCTTTCTAGGATTATCTACTCCCAGTGAAATCATAGGTCCAGACTGAGGTGGAGGGAGAGACATATAGTTCATCCGTGTTCTCTAACCTCATAAAAATTTTCAATCTCATGGAGTTTCTGAACATATTTTATAATGGAGAATGTTCTATAATATGACTCTGTTCAATAAAGTAAGAATATGTGATGTTGCATGTGAATCATTAAGCATCTTCCTGGAGCTTGTAGACTTATAGACTCAGTTCTAACCTTAGTTATGATTTCAGACTTTGAACCCAGTCTCTCAAAGAAAGAACAACACAATTTCCTTCTTTAGTTGACATTCATCTCATTACAGTTGTATTCCGGATTTATAAGTGAGTAGATTACTCACTGTGAAACTGGAACACAACAGTGAACATGATCTTAAAACTACTAGCAAGCATTTCCTCCTTTTCTTTAAAGCAGTAAATATTTTCCCTTTGGTATTGCCCATTAACTTCTTCCTTCAATTTTTTAAAAAAAAAAGGAAATGCTAGCCTTTTGTGGTTTTGTTTCCATCCTATTATTGTTTTAACTATAAATATACTGCATTTAATTCAGGTGGAACAATTTTTCATGGGTTGGAATTCTATGTGAGTTTAATCCATTTATTTTTATTCTACCGGATAGTGGGTAAAATAGATATTTTGCCTTCTCCTCCTTAGGGAGAATGATTGATAGATGATAGATAGATAGATAGATAGATAGATAGATAGATAGATAGATAGATAGATAGAT